>NC_070648.1:991699-1082758 GCF_947347685.1 Pleuronectes platessa | reverse complement strand
CACTCGCCATCTTTAAATCTCCCACGGAGCTCACCTCGACTTTACAGAGATCTGCTCCATGCGTCTATTTCCAAAACAAACCAGCTCTCCACAAAATGAACAATGTTTTTTAAAAGACGCCACATTTTTAAGTGATCTTAAATCTCATCCTCTCTCAACTCTCCGCTCTTTTCTCTGCAGTGTTCATTCTGAGGTTTCTCTCTCTCTCTCTCTCTCTCTCTCTCTGAGAATCATCAGCTCCCTCCGTCCTGCAGCCGGTGAGCGATCAGCGAGTGGGAGGCTGGATCTCTCAGTTTCAGGTCGGAGCTGACGTCTGCCTCCGTCTTCTCGGGTCAGAGATTCAGCCTCAACTCTCTGGATCATCTCACTTCAACCCACACGTGCTTCTCTCTGCTGATGATTCTCTTTCTATTATGAAACCCACTGAAGACGAAGGCACCGCCCTGTGGTCGAACGTCTCCACCAACAACTGAAGTCAATCAAGAGGACAGAGTTGTTTACTTTGAACTCAAATGTATAGATGACTTTCTCCCTCCCTGCTTCACGCCCGAGTCGGTGTGTAGAACCCTGCAGAGTCAGAGTCCGTCCACCAAGCGGCATCGATCAGTGCTGCAGGCGCCTCCCTGCAGGTGTCATGTCCAGCAGCAAACAACAAACAAAGCGCCCCCTGCAGACAGCGCCCCCTGCAGACAGCGCCCCCTGCAGACGGCGCCCGGGGTCGAGGACACGCGGTGGCCGGTCCCTCGCTGCACATCGACCTGCTGCAGCTTCACCCAGCCCAGCTGCAGGGCGGCGGCCTGCTGGGCTCCTGAATGACACCGGGCTGGTGGCGTGCCGCTGCGCCTCCTTCTCATTTTCACTGCGGTGGTTGGAGGCAGCTTGAGTTTCAATTCTCGGTCTGAGCGGATTTGACTTCCTGTGCGGATGTGACAGCTGCTGCAAATGTGTCATGATCCACTGAGACGAATGGAAGTGATGGTTGTTGGCTGCTGTGTAGCCTGGCTCAGGTTTCACCAGTAAACCACAGACACACAGTCACAACTGAAAAATAACAAAAATGAATAAATCTAGCAATACACAAAAACTACTTCCTTTAAAATGCTGTTTAAGTGCAAAAATAAATCAAATAAAAGACTAAATCAAAAAGTAAAGTAACATAATCGTCAACAGCAACTCAAACACTAATCAGTACTGACCAGTGGCAGAGTCAAACTACTCAATGCAGAAAAACGAGAAAACCAGTTTGTTACTGGTGAAATTGTTTGAAGCTTTTTTTTATAAACTTTGGGGAAACTAAGTACTTGAGTAAATGTACTTTGCTCTGGTTATGGACATGATCCTCGCATCTGATAATATGCGTCCACAGTGATGGACGTGTTATGATTTATTCATATCAGTGGTGAGCTGTCACTCAAGTTAGTCCGTTGACTTGAAGCATTCAGACTTTTCTCTGTTCCATGATGACTTTGTGTTTTAATGGACAAGCGTCTCCATGAGTTCACACACACACGTCATCAATTGAGAGACAATCTTGGCAGCAAAAGGTCAAACAAGAAGCACCGCCCCCCCTCTGCGTCCTCATCATCCTCATCCTCCTCATCCTCCTCAGCAGTGTCTCTGTGCCTCCCTCCGTCACCACCGCTCTACCTTTACTCTTCCCTGTTTCTCCTCCTGCGCCTCCTCTCCTGCGCCTCCTCTCCTGAGGCTTTGAACACGACATCATTGCAGTGTTTTTTGCTGCAGGGGAAACATTAGACCTGATTTCTAACCATTAATCTCACTTTGATGTCTCTCGCCCGCCGAGGACATTGCCTGTGTCCACACGGCGAATAAAAGACATTGTGTAACAGCATCTCCTCCGTTTCATCTCTGCTCCCTCGTTCTCTCCTCCTCTGCTCCCTCGTTCTCTCCTCCTCTGCTCCCTCGTTCTCTCCTCCTCAGTTCCCTCTCTCCTGACGCTTCTCTCTCAGATTCGCTTGTGCTACAGATTCTCTGCCCACTACCACCGGGTCGACCCTGTGGTCCAGACGCCCAGGTTCCATCACCGCTCCCATTTCCCACCACAGGCCCGGACGGAGGAGAGAGGGAGGTTGAAGGGGAAAAGAGGAAGAGAGAGTGACACCGTGCTCAGGATTAAAGGACGGGACGGAGAAAGCGAGGGATGAGGAGGGAGTAGAGGACGGAGAGGGAAGGGACACAGAGAAAGGCTCCTTACAGATGTCCCCCTGTCCAATGAGGCAGCGAGCGGTGCCAGCACTTATCAGTTCAAAAGCCCAGAGCGAGAGAGAGAGAGGGAGAGGGAGAGAGAGAGAGAGAGAGAGAGAGGGAGAGAGAGAGAGAGGGAGGAGAGGAGGAAGCACTAATCTGGGGAGAAGCAGCGGAGCGATGGAGAATATAGGCCACTGGCCCAATTTTCATTGAGGAGAAAAGACGATTTGCTGAGTGTAAAAATAGAGCTTTTTATTTCTAACTTTGCTAAATGTCACAAAGCCTTCTCCAGACAGAGAACCTCTATTTAAACCAGCCGCTGATAAACGCCTCTGGAGTTCAGTGCACGTCTGGAACCAGCTTCAGAAGAACATGGTCCTCTTCCCTCGTGTGTTTCACGAAGTCTTTAAAACCTTCACAATAAGAGCGGTCCTGTCAGTTTACTCAGATGTTTTCTTCGTGGAACCATCGTGAATCGACTCATTGAGAGAGAATCCATGTAAACATGTTGGTGCACTACTACACCTTTCTTTCTTTTATTGATTTTAAAACACATAAACAGCTCCTAAGGAATCATCAGAGAAGCTTATATATTGTTGTGCACATTCAGATACACAACGTGATTACAACCACACGCGTGTGTTAATCTGTTTACATACATGTTTGCATTTTCCTCCCTCAGATTTTTTTCTCTAAGCTTCAGGAGAGAAGCATTGGTGGAGTTTGTGTAGGCAGAGGCAACAATCAATCCTCCCAAGTGCCACACAAACACACACAACACACACACAAACACCCACAAAACTCACACACACACACTGTGGCTCCGTGTGGATGTGTCCTGAATACAGATACCCCTCAGTTTTTGGCAGGAGCTTGCACAAAGGGTAAAGGTCACACAGAGAGAAACGTGAAATGTGAAAGTGTGAGTGCTCGTTGAAGAATGAGAAGAATCCTCGAGGAAAAGATAAACGAGTCAGAAGTGAAGCAGGCGACGGATTCGTTAGTGGAACCAGACGCTGGTTTTCTATTAACACACATCGAAAGGGCAGTGGAAAAAACACCAGCCGCCGAGGGAGACATGGAGGGAGACAGGGTGAGACAGGTAGAGACAGGGTGAGACAGGGAGAGAGACAGGGAGAGACAGGGTGAGACAGGGAGAGAGACAGGGAGAGACAGGGTGAGACAGGGAGAGACAGGGAGAGACAGGGAGAGACAAGGAGAGACAGGGTGAGACAGGGAGAGAGACAGGTAGAGACAGGTAGAGACAGGTAGAGGAAGGGAGAGACAGGGAGAGACAGGGAGAGACAGGGAGAGACAGAGGGGTGAGACAGGTAGAGACAGAGGGGAGAGACAGTGAGAGACAAGGAGAGACAGAGGGGTGAGACAGAGAGAGACAGAGGGGTGAGACAGGGAGAGACAGGGAGAGAGACAGGAAAGACAGAGGGGAGAGACAAGGAGAGACAGAGGGATGAGACAGGGAGAGAAAGGGAGAGACAGGGAGAGACAAGGAGAGACAGAGGGGTGAGACAGGGAGAGACAGAGGGGTGAGACAGGGAGAGACAGGGAGAGAGACAAGGAGAGACAGAGGGGTGAGACAGCGAGAGATAGAGGGGTGAGACAGGGAGAGACAGGGAGAGACAGAGGGGAGAGACAAGGAGAGACAGAGGGATGAGACAGCGAGAGACAGAGGGGTGAGACAGGGAGAGACAGGGAGAGAGACAGGGAGAGACAGAGGGGTGAGACAGGGAGAGACAGGGAGAGAGACAGGTAGAGACAGAGGGATGAGACAGTGAGAGACAGAGGGGTGAGACAGGGAGAGACAGAGGGGAGACAGAGGGGAGAGACAGGGAGAGACAGAGGGGTGAGACAGGGAGAGACAGAGGGGTGAGACAGGGAGAGACAGAGGGGTGAGACAGGGAGAGACATAGAGAGACAAGGAGAGACAGAGGGGTGAGACAGGGAGAGACAGAGGGGTGAGACAGGGGGAGACAAGGAGAGACAGAGGGGTGAGACAGGGAGAGACAGGGAGAGAGACAGAGGGGTGAGACAGGGAGAGACAAGGAGAGACAGAGGGGTGAGACAGGGAGAGACAGGGAGAGAGACAGAGGGGTGAGACAGGGAGAACCAGGAGGGACGGGGGGGAAGAAAGATAAACCAGCAGCTGGACTCGCTGGAGGATTTAAAACGGGAGCTAATCCTTTTTTCTGCTTTGTTCCACCAGCTCGTCCTCTGGAGCTCCGCCCCCAGGACTCCGGTTTATGGAGACATATTTCTGCAGCTCTCTTTTGTCAAACAGTGTAAAGACTGAAAATCGTTTTAAAACTGCCTGTTAGATTTTAAATAGCACCTTCGTTGGCAACATGCTACCTGAGGACAGACTCCTCTTCTTCATCCTGAGATATTTGAATTCTTCTCATTTTGTAGAGTTCTTCATCAAGATCAATGAATTCTTCTCTGGGTCGTTGGTGAAATCCTGCTCCCGCCTCTTTGTCCAAAATGTAACGAGTCCTTTCTCGACTCTTTCCAGCAAGTTTTGTGTAAATCTGTTTTTGCATAATCCTGCTGACGAACAAACAAACACAACCTCATATCCCATAAAACCATAGAACCCTGTGTATTGTGACTCACACAGTGAAAACCTCGGATGATAGAGGCTCTGCCTGTACGCATGAATAACTGTATGAATATGAACAGCTGCATGAAGCGCACACTCATGGATGAGTGCTCTGACGTGAGAGACACAGGAAAGAATGAGGAAAGAGAGAGAGAGAGAGAGTTACTCCCCCCCCCCCCCCGTCACCGTCACCGGAGCAGCCTTCTGCTTAATCTGAATTCTAAATGGCAAACGGTTCATCGTGGCTGCAGGAAAAGACCAGATGGTCGTGACTAAACCCGGAGAGAGGGAGGGAGAGAGGGAGGGAGAGAGGGAGAGAGAGAGAGAGGGAGCGAGAGACCAGATGTGGAGACGCAGGGAGAGAAATGAAGATGGTCGAGGAGAAGAGGAAGGTGAACGGGTCGGAGCAGAAAGAGCAGGAGTGAGTTCTGGAGGCTTTTATATAAACACACATTCCTTCGTCTAATCGAAACCCAGTGTATTCTGGGACAAACCCAGTGACCCCGTGACCCCGTGACCCTGTGACCCCGGCGGTGACAGCGGCCAGGACCAACCAGACGGCAGCAGCAAGAAGTCACGCAACACGCCGCCGCCATGCCGATCCACCGTCGGCTCTAATTCTCTAATCCATTAAAATCCTTCCTCCATGCGGCTCAGCCACCGTAAGCAAGTCAGTCACCTCCTGCACCGGAGCAGCCGGCAGAGCAACAGGCTGGTTACCCCCCCGAGCCGCTCTAAGCTGCTGCTGTTGGTGTTTCACGTTCTGGAGCTTTCAACCACATCGCAGCCGGGTTCAGACGTGAGCTCTGGAAAGGGTCTGGACCCAGTTCTCTGGAGTTCCTCCTTCAGATATGGAGAAGGCAGCAGGAGACTCACTCAGGGGCGGCAGGAGGAACTCTGGAGAAAGTCCAGAGCAACGGACTGTTCAGTGCAGATCTGAAAGCAGCTGCTCTGTCATGGAGGAGGACCGGTTGAATCATCTGACCCGGCTCTGGTCACACGCAGCCACTAGTTCCTCCAAAGCTGCTCAATAAGAAAAGATATCATTGTTGTATAATTTGCAGGAATCCGGTGAAAGAGACAAGCTGTCTCCTTGAGATCAGCAGCTTTGGGCTTTCAGGTGATAACAAGACGTTAACAGCAGAATATAAAAAAGCAAAAGAGATGAACTCTAACAGCAGATCGGCTGATTTCAAAAAATACAAATCGTTGCATCATGGATTCTGTTTGTTTGTCGAGGATCATCTGACAAATCCCAATAAATAATCAGAGAGCCCCAGACGCTGATGACAGTGGATTGCATCATGCGGCCTGAACCCAGTTCCCCCAGTGAACCCAGTTCCCCACAGACGACTTATTGATTCTTACCACACAGCTATACAGGGAATAATCCTGATTGTACAACTTGTATAAACGTCCACATCCACAGATGACCACACAGACGTTTGCAGTGAGATCCTCTGTGTTTGTGACTTTCACTCATTTCCAGTGCAAATTACTTCATTTGGAGAATTGTTCTGGAACAAACTGTGGGAGGAGCTGTGGTGGGACTGGTTTTCTGACCCTGTCAACTGGGGTCAATGGACTGGAGCTGAGTGGAATCCTCTCACCTCGCTGCCTCCCTCTCCTCACTGGAGGTTTTAAGACCGAACACGAGCGGCTCTCGTTGAAAAGCCTCGGACACGACTCAGGATGATCTTGACTCTCATGCACTGTGACAGCCGGCGTGCACGGCCGCAGACACACAAGCTGCGGTGTGTCACAGCAGCCGCAGCCAGAGACGAGGAATCATGGAAATGTATTTGTGTCGTCGATGCTTCATTAGCGTTCGGGCTTTATGGAAGATAAAAATATCTCTGTGCCTCTGGGAGGAGAGGGGGGGGAGGGGGGGGCTGGGTGTGTGCGGCAGAGATAAAATGAGGATGCAAGAGTTTCTCTTTTTGTCTCCTGCTGTGAATGTGTGCGTGTGCATCTGACGTGTGTGCGTCTGTGCACGAGCGAGGCTGCAGCAGCGCTTGTGAGTAAAACTTCCAGAACCGTGAGATGTGAAGCTGACGTCAGCCTCTCCTGACATCCTGCTGTCGGAAATATCTCTCCTCCTCATCTCTGCCTCCCTCCATGCTCCTCCTCACTGCTCCTTCATCACAGCCCCCCCCCCCCCAGCGTCTGTGCACCGAGGCAGGAAACTGTTGCCGACTATGGGACCAAAAAAAACACAAAACAATAAATAGCATCGGAGGTGGGGGCCTATCTGCACACACTGTACATACATCAATACTGTGATGTCATTGACACCACGTGATTGGTTAAGCTGTGCATCGTCCTAGATATTATGGGATGCAACGTTTAATGCATTATTCCCCTTTTCTGCCTTCACATGATCATGAATCCTCTTTTGATCTCTATACTCTCAAGATGTTACGACGTCACATGAGGAGGATTCACTCTGAACTTTATGAGCTTTGGATCTGGAAGATGGTTGTTTTGGGTTTTGAGTTCTGTTCTGAAGGTTCTGGTCATGTGACCTCACGTGACGGCTCAGTTCATCGGGGACATCAGGTCTTCGTTCATTCTCGGGTCTGCAGGCGTCTTGTTGGGAGAAGAACACAGTGAGTTCAACTGGTTTTACATCTGCAGAGACATGTGACCAGTCAGGGGACCAACACTGCCCCCCCCCCCCCCCCCCCCACAGGAAACCACCAAGCTCAACTCTTCACCACAGGGGAAAGTTTGAAGTCTCCTGATGTTAAACCACGTAAACGCTCCATTTTCTACTTAACAAACTCTTTATTTCCAGATAATCCATTTATGTAAGTTTTCATTTTCCCTTTGAGTATGAGCCCCGGAGACCTGTGGGTGGGCGGGCGAGTGGGAAACTGGGAGTCAGAACCGATCAGGCCCGGTCGCCTGCTGGGAAACGCTGTCAGATGTTGTGATCGCTCGTCCACTAATCGGGAAAATAGGACCTAGAGTCTGACTGTGTGTGTTTGTGTCGTGATCACAGACGAGCGGAGGAACGCCTGAGGGAAGAGGAGGAGGAAGACGAAGGGTTGGTGTGTGGGGGGGATGTTAAAGTCACTGTTGTAAGATAACGCCTTCAGTGAGCGCCGACACGTTTACTACACGTCTGCCGATGAGAAGATCAAAGCCAGATGTCCCCGCATCTCGTTTCCTCGAGGGAGTTAAAGTTCACAGGATGAAGCCGCCGTTCTGAGATGAAAGAGGACGAAGAGGAACGAAGAGCAGCAACACTCTTTTCCACCTAAAAAACTCTCTCTCTCTCTCTCCCTCCCTCTGATGGAACAGAAATTAGACAGAAGACACAGATCAGTTGCTGTTTGGCTCGGGCCTGATCCCAGATGTGCGGCTGCCTCGATGGAAACATGCTGCTGGAGCGTTTGGACGGAGAGAGACAGAGAGAGAGAGAGAGAGAGAGAGAGAGAGAGAGAGAGAGAGAGAGAGAGAGAGAGAGAGAGAGGAAAAGAAAAGTCTCTCATGTGTTCACTTCTCACTTGTTTCTGTGGCATCAAAATAGCAACAGCACCTCAAGAGACACGGAGACGGTGTCTGCGTCTCCGTGTCTCACGTCCTCATCTCTGCGTCTTTATATCTGGGAGACGCCGTCACAGATCCACATTCTCACATTTCCCCGAAAACACGTGTTAGCCTGTTAGTCTAGCTACAGACCTGCACACAAACATGAAGACACACACACACACACACACGCATTAACGCACACACACCCACACACAGTTACACACAGTGTTAATGGGGCTGTATCCCACTGTAATGCACAGTTCACTGAGGCTCCAGATGGAGAGGCAGTGAGGAAGAGGAACAGGATGCCATAACCTCGCCTCACACAGTACACAAGAGTCACAGCTGCAGACACACACACACACACACACACACACACACACACACACACACACACACACACACACACACACACACACACACACACACACACACACACACACACACACACACACACACACACACACACACACACACACACACAGGGTAAAGCAGGCCAGAGCACCCACGCCTGTATCAGCCCACATGAATGCTTCTAGAAGAAAAAGAAACGCTGACACACACGACACATCTACACTTTATCTTTTGTATGAGCATCCTCGGAAACACACGTGCAAACGCACACAGACTCACACAGACTCACACACCCTCAGATGAAGCACACTTCACCCAGCAGAGTCAAGGTGGCGGTTGTTGTATTTTCCTGAAGCTTCAATTTAACCTTCACCACAATGTTTTAAATGTTATTGATAAGTGTTACGATGCTGACAGGAAGTGATTCTGAACAAACAGGATGACAGGAAGTTATTTGATCTTCAGAGACTAAACGTGTCTTAATGAGAAAACTCAGGACGATCTGGACGAGTCAGCGTTTTAAAGACATTCTTCATTTACAGTAACTGCTGCTGGAAACAACAGAGCTGCTGAGGGGAAGACAGAGGGACGGCTGGAGGGAGACAGAGGGACGGCTGGAGGAGGACAGGGGGACGGCTGGAGGGAGACAGAGGGACGGCTGGAGGAAGACAGAGGGACGGCTGGAGGAAGACAGAGGGACGGCTGGAGGGAGACGGAGGGACGGCTGGAGGGAGACGGAGGGACGGCTGGAGGAAGACGGAGGGACGGCTGGAGGAAGACGGAGGGACGGCTGGAGGGAGACGGAGGGACGGCTGGAGGGAGACGGAGGGACGGCTGGAGGGAGACGGAGGGACGGCTGGAGGGAGACGGAGGGACGGCTGGAGGGAGACGGAGGGACGGCTGGAGGGAGACAGAGGGACGGCTGGAGGGAGACAGAGGGACGGCTGGAGGGAGACAGAGGGACGGCTGGAGGGAGACAGAGGGACGGCTGGAGGGAGACAGAGGGACGGCTGGAGGGAGACAGAGGGACGGCTGGAGGGAGACAGAGGGACGGCTGGAGGACGGGAGGAAGGAGGGGCAGGGAAGGAAAGGAGAGACGAAGGAGGGGCAGGGTGAAGTCTGAGTCATCGTCAGTTACAGCCATCGTCTGAGCCAAAGGGATGAGGGAAAACACACACACACACACACACAGACACACACAGAGACACAGGGACGAGGCCATCTTTAATGACAGCTTCCCTTTCTCTTTTCACTAAAGGGGACATGAAGTCAAACGGTCAGTGGCTGTTGGGAATGGTCTTATTGGAGCCACTGACCCCTCTGTAACACACACACACACACACACACACACACACACACACACACACACACACACACACACACACACACACACTCACACACAAATGGGCCGGAGTCCCCAAACAGTCCATTAGAGATTAAACAAGTTGTTCATGTTTCAGACTCCGGGCATGACTCAAAATTTCAGATTAGTCTGCCGCCTCCTCCTCTCCTATCCTTCCTCTCCTCCTCTCCTCCTCTCCTCCTCTCCCTCTCCTCCTCCTCTGTTGCTCTCTCTCCATCTCTGCTCCCGGCGCTGCCTCGTCTCTATCTCTCCATTAGTGGATTAAGCGCTCGGGCGGCGGAGAGGAAGACGGTTCAGAGAAAATGAAACTCGGTCCATCACCCTGCGTCCTGGGGGGACGTGAGACAACCAGCTGAGTGGGGACCTGTCCGTCCTCAGCGCCTCCTCACGTCACGGCTCCGTTATGGATTTCTACAATAACACGACAGTAGATGAATTCACACTCTGTCCATGTTGGTTCTACATTATTGGGGTAATAGCTCACAGTTAAATGAGCCCCCCCGTGAATCCAACACCCGGAGAACCTGAGTCTACAGCTCTGCTCACATCCTGAGGGGCGTCACATGAGCAACAAGCTAACTGCTAACACACTGATATTTGCAGCTAATGATTCACACGAGTGGGAATTTCATTAGTTTTGGAGGAAATCAGTATCTAGAAAACCCCTTTTCAGGTTTTTCATGTATAGTAATGTTACATAAACGGCAGTTATGCAGCCACTTAATAAAACAATATCCATGAAGAACAAACTCAGGGAGTGGATCAGGATATCTGAAGAGGAGAAGTAGTCGTAGCATTAGTTTATGATCACTGATGATTGTTAATTATCTCCTCGGTTCCCACACCACTCCATCTCCTTCAGGTTCGTGATCTGAGGCCTGAAGTTTCCTCACGAACATTTCTTGGATTAAATTCATTTTTATGAAGCACAACCATTAAAGAGCCCTTCAGTCTGTTATCCTTCCTCACGGGGACATGACGGGGTCACAGTGACACAGTGATCAACGCCGTGTGATGACTCACAGGCTTCTTGTAACAAAGAGTCCTCACAGACGTGTGAGTCACATAGTGAACAGCCGGGTGACAACTCAATAAGACAGTAGATTATGTGACAGTAAAACAAATGTCTTTCATTCCAACTTCGGCTCTGTTGTTTATTTGATTGTGTTGCAAGTCAAACACATTGTTTTTCTGTTGACGCTTTGTGTCACATGGCGTTTTTGTGTTTCCATCTATCAAATCCAAATGTCTTCTACCATCAGAGAGAAGATCTTCCTCTAACGTGGGACACTCAGGGCCGTGGACAAAGACACAAACCACTGGGCAGATGTGACCTGTGGGCTGCTGGTTGAGTTCCTCCAAAGTCTCAGTGAAAGAGGTTCTTACATGAAGGCCTGCAGCCGAGCCCGTGTGTTACCGCACAACACATTAGAGCACGGGTCCCCAGAGGGTACATAAACAACACACACACACACAGCAAGTTTCTCCTCAGTTTGAGTCTAAGCGGAGGAACATGTTTGTGTGTCTGTGTGAGTTTTTCATGCCTGTGTCATCGAGGTTAACCTGATTCCTGAGGCTTTTTAAAACACACACAGGAACACACACACACACACGCACACACACGCACACACAGTGGAGAAAGGGATGGAGGCGAATCTGTTACATAAGGAAACTGACGGAGCCGCACTCTGTGTTCATTGTGTTACAGGAGTTGTCTTATCTTTAGCTTGTGATTCTTCAAATGTTAGAAAACAACATTTGGTCCCGAAAAATACTCGGCACTGAAAATAAACATGGCGGCAGCTTTGAATCACCTCAACAAAAGAGTGAGTCTCATCAACGCAACTGTTACAGACCTGTACTTCCCACCCACGCCACAGGCTTCTTCATCACACACACACACACACACACACACACACACACAGACAGACAAACACTCACAGATCCGTCATCAGCAGCTGAAGAAGCACAAACACACCAGACCCCCCGCCGGGCACTGCCAGCTTCTCCACTGAGTGCTCGTCTGTTACATGACAACAACAAAACCCCGGCCAAAAAAAGTTACACGTGTGTCCCGCACGTGCGCACACACACACACACACACACACACACACACACACAAAAACAAACAGCACAACAGTTTATAATTTAGTTTGAGACAAATTATATGATGAAATGATGAAATGGAAAACAGTTGCATGCTGGGAGTTTTTCACAGTCAATTTGATGATTAAAAGTATCTGAGATGTGGGCACGACAAAAACAGTCCACACTTTGAGTGGACCGCTTGACACACACACACACACACACACACACACACACACACACTGTACACACCTGCCTCCCCTCCTGCTTCAATCGAATCAACTCTTATCAAATCCAATCAGAACCACTGAGGCGTTTCATCTGGAGTCGCACAGCAGAGTAGATTATACTCTGCTGTGTATGTGTGTGTGTGTGTGTGTGTGTGTGTGTGTGTGTGTGTGTGTATGTGTGTTTGTGCACATGTGCATGTATAAATGATCATGTGTGAGCTCCAATACATCGGCATCATGCTGTTTGTGTGGCTCTGCCCGTCTGTGGAGGCTTAGTTGTACTGCATGTGTGTGTGTGTGTGTGTGTGTTTGTGTGTCTGTGTGTGTAAATCATTTCATCCGTTATTCCGGCCTCAGTGAAACACAGAACGATTGAGCTTATGAAACACCACAGCTGTGTGTTGTTGTGCACCCTCCCTCAATCCGTAAAAATCAACACAATCACCCCAGGTTCGCACATAACCCGACAAAAGTCGCATAGCACACTCGCCCCCCCCCCCCCACCGACACGTTCGCTGCCCCCCCCCCCTACAGGAGGACATTTGCATGGATGTGGTAGAAACAGACAAACAGCATCAGAAGTGGAAGAGGGTGTTGAAAAGTGGTTTCTGCTCGTGTAGGCGTCGCTTGTAGCACAGCAACCGACCGACCACGCAGCCCAGCAGTCGCTGCAGGGATTTAGATTTCTGTGTGTGTGTGTGTGTGTGTGTGTGTGTATGTGTGTGTGTCCATGTGGCCGCAGCCTGTGAGGGAAAAGGCTTAACCTCCACGACAAGGGGAAATGTAAAGTAAATCATTGCACATGCTTCAGTTATACAAACACTGACTCAAGGTGAATCTCCGTTCAGGTTAGAATCCTGCTGGATGGTGACTCGCTGCTCATTTCTCCTCTGAGTAACTAAACATGGTTTATATCAACATAACCATCCTGCTAATAACCAGCATGTGAATCCACTGCGGGCTGCTAGAGGATATAAATCAGAAAACACACCCGATAGAACAATCTGCAGAAGATATGAAATCTCTGGCAAGGGAAGAGAACCAGATTAGAAGCGGTGATGTAAGTGGAAATGCGGACTTCCCCTTTAAGGTATCACTTCCTGTTTGCCCAGAGCTTCCAGTAGAACACAGAAGACTGTGTTTTTTTTGCGCTAGACATTTTTTAAACCGGCGGTGGAGGCGGAGAGCTTGGCTCCGGGTGCTGGTTTCACTCCGGCCTGTTTCTCTTCCTGTGGCCGAGGAGCGAGGCCGAGGTTTCCTGTGTCCTTCTGACTGGTTCCCAGTTCAGAGAGCTGCACCTGAATCCGTCCAGTTTGTGTCTTTCAGTGTGGAGCTGGTCTCTGTCTGCTGCACCCGGCTGCTCCACCTCTCACCTGAATAATGCAGAGGATTTGTTGCTGTTGTGAAAACCTCCCGTTGTGTTGTGCATGTGTGAAAGACAAACTCTAGTCCCGGTAATCGACCTCAACCTCATTAAAACCTGATTATCCCCTCACTTGCCCCTTGATGCATGCAACAAGCGTTTAGCAGCATAAACAAACGTCTGGAGTTTATTTTTCTCTCACTTTTATTTAAACCCTCCCTACACTTGAGGCACTGATCTGGTTTCACTGTGAAGAGCTCCACTGTGTTCACCATCGAGTCTTTGGCCGTCTTCTGGTTTATGTCGGGAAGGTAAAAGTGTTCTGTGTGTTTTCAGAGCTTTTCTTCTTTCTCTGGAATCAGCTCCCTGTTGTGTCTGGAAACAGACGAAAGCCGTGAGAGGAAACTGAAACGTGGGGCCGCCGGCTGGAAAACCAAAACCAAGGCCTGAGAGGAGCTGGAGAGACGTCCTGCATCGCTTTAATAGCTCGAGTCTCATTTATGATAAATGTGAGATGCGTGTTCAGACTTCTGTCGTGTGTGGACGTCTTCTGAAAGCTTAGAGAAGAAGTAACTTCAATGATTGCAGAACCTTTGGCAGCGTGACTTTGCAAGTTGTTAGAGTCACAACCTGCTCCAACGTCAACACAATTGTTGTTGCTAAAAAAAAAACATCTCTTTCCGTACATAAAGGCAAATTGCAATGACCAATGGTTGGTTTCCAATGAACTATTCTTTTCTAAGTCTTTCTTCTTCTTTCCTAAAGTCCAACACTGTGACCAACCCTTTCCTGTTGAGATAGAAAGCTTGTCTGCCCCAGCAGGGGGTCAATCTGTAAATGGATATCGAGAACAGAGCCGAGGAAAGCGAGCGGCAGCGGGGCTGAACAATGGGAGCGAGCAGCCGTAGAGCAGATTACAGGCGGTGATGTAACGCGTCCCCGAGCTTCCTGAGCGAGCAGCGAACACATGGTGAAAGCAAACAAACGCTCAGCAGCGGGAGAGACAGGAAACAAAAGAGAAGGATCGTCTGACGGGGACATATCTGTGAACCCGGAGCCGGGTGAGAGGACGCCACCGTCTCAGACAGAGTCCACGCAATGAGTTGTCTTCAGACTGAAGTGATTCTAATTACAAAGTGTTCTGTGCTGACACGGTTTTTTGTCGGAGCCGCCGGACACTTTATTAAACCTCGTCAAACGATGCCAATGATGGTGAAGTGGCATTTGAGAAGCTAAATCCAAATCTCTCTTCATATAAAAGCTTCTGATAGACTTTCAGTCCCCCCCCCACTTAGAAAGACAGAGGCCGGTGCCAAATGCATCCAGGAATTCAAAGTATATTTAACACGTGCACTGTTGTTTTCAACCGGCTAATGGAATACACTTCTTGGGTTTTATTTATTTATGTTACACAATGTTGGTGTTGAAAAGCCACAGTGAGTCAACCTGCTCACCCTAACCCTTTCCAATAAGGTTGAAAGGTCATGAACCACAACTGACACTGTCTCGTGATTGGTCGAGGGCGGGGCACCTCGATACCGCACCTCTGAATGACTTCACCAGAACAAGATGGCGGTGCCCACATGACGGATAGAGAGTTATTTATTGAGAGAGTTTATGAGTGCAAGCGAGCGGGAGGAGAGAGGAAGTGGATCAGATGTTGGTGAGTCATCAGGAGGTTTGAATTCCTCGTGGACCGAGAACCTTCACTACGCTTCATAATGGTTACGGTGATTAACTTCATTCTCTTTCATTCTCGGTCGTTGTGACATCAGAGTCGTGAACGTTGCTTCTGAAGAGTCGACGCAACAAACCAGATATTGTTGTTGTTGTTGTTGTTTTGATGGTTTCATGTTCAACCAGATTAACACTGATCCTCTCGGAAACTGTGTTTGACTCAGCGGCTGCAAACATTAAGCCACAGACCTTTAGCCACAGACACTCAGCCACAGACATTCCCCTGGCAGCGGCGTTGACGCTGGTGGTGGGAGCGGGGGTGGGTGGGGGGGAGGGGGTGCAACCGACACCACCAATACACACAGAGAGGAAGTGAACCTGAGAGAGGAGGCACATTTCTGCTGCGTTGCCTGGTTGTTGTTTCTTTCCTCCCCCCCCCGCCGAGAAGACAGATCAATATGAGTCACAGAGGAGAGGAGGCCGGCTCCCAAACAGCTGAGTCAAGGCGCACACACACAGACACACACAAAGACACACACACTTGTAACCCCTAGCGTCCTACTGGACTGTTAAACAAAGATGGATGACATGACAGAACCCGAAAGTGAAGCCAAAACATCTTCATCCTCAACTGGTGGTGGAGTCGTAAGCCCCGCCTCCTCCGTGTTAGTGGAACAGACACGGACCAAATTAATAACGCATCACAATTGTTCAAGTATTAAAACCACAAGAGACATTTTAAAGAAGTGAAATATCTTCACTCAACACTTTCTGAAACGTGACCCCGTCGTCCAGTCGGGCTTTGATAAGTGCAGATATATGACTGGAATTCAACCCCACAGGAAGTGGACTGACAGCTGTCATGCTAAGCAACAGTCACACGCTCCTCTGTGTGTGTGTTTGTGTGTTTGTGTGTGCGTGCCAGGGTCAAGATGAATTGATTAACATGAACATAACCATAAGTCAAAGAACGTTACGACAACTGTAGAGCTGCTGTCACACATGCACTGAAGTCCAGACATGTCCTAGACGATGTCTCCCTAGTCTCCGAGTTAAGGCTGGGGACAAGTCTTCTGGACACTTTGTGTAGTTTCATGTTTTGTTGTCACGTTGCAGCTTCTTGGTTTTGAGGAGTGGCTCATTTCTCCTCTCGTCTGTTAACCTCTCATTCACAGCACTGTGAGCTAAACTACTCAACAACAGTGTTATAGGAAAATGCCAGAGACACAATGAAGGGATAAAATATACGACAACACAGAGACAATAGGTGAAATATCCCCCCCCCCCCCCCCCACACACACACACACAGACACAGCTCCTGGAACTCATACACTAACACAGTCAGTGTTGGCCAGCCAGACACATCCATTCATAAAAGACCCCGCCCCTTCTCCGTTCACACACACACACACACACACACACACACACACAGTCATGCAGGAGGGTCACAGGGGGTCAGCGGTGCTTTGTTGTTCCCATTGACTGAAATGTGTGTTTTTAGAGTTTGAACTTTTCAAGATAATCTGGTCCAAAAAAGTGATTTTATTATAGAAGGAAACTAACCCTAAGATGATGTCATATTATATTATACATTAAGTTATTATAATGCAATTGGAGAAGCTATACCAATATTAAAAGATCAAGTCATTTCTTTAGTTGTGGATATTATTGGCTGTGAGGTAATGAAAAGGACATCGGATCCATGAATGTCCCCAGCAACACTAAACCAAAACCAATTAGCCTAATCGATGGTGCGTTAAATGCCTTCGTGAGAACTGGGAAAATCACCAACTTGCCACTGGGACTGTTCAAGTTCAAGGCTGAGTCTGGTCTAGTAGAGACGAGACGAGCCCCCCCCCCCAAAAAAAAAATACAGATAAATTACACATTTTAACCAAATTATGAAAGGAAAACTGCATTCCCATTGTCGCAGATGTCTCCTTCAGATGTTCTACGCACTTGTGGCTGATATTGGTAAAATAAGTTATGCTCCCACGAGTAAACTTAACGCCCAATGTCTTTAACCCCCCCCCCCCCCACCCCAAAATAAAAACTAACCAGGAAAAACTATATTTCACAATCTGTGGACGGAGAGGATCCATATCCATGAATGGAAGGAGGCTGATTCACGGTTAATGAACTTCACCCCTTAAAGAAACAACCGCCCAGGAGGAGAAGGAGGAGAAGGAGAAGGAGAAGAGGAGAAGGAGGAGGAGAAGAGATGGACAAGAGGAGAGATGGATGAAGATGGACTCACCCTGAGCGCAGTGAAGTGAGGCAGCTGCAGACGGAGATGCGGGAGCGTGCGGGACGATGATCTCCTCCGGGCGTCACGCAGACAGGAAACAGCTGCTCTGCAGGAATGTGATGTCTTCAGCTGGAGAAGAAGGAAAAGTCCACTCGGGCGGTGTCGCGTGTCTCTGCGGGGCTCCGGGGGCTCACAGGCGGATCGGAGGCTGGCTCATGGGCCGCGGAGGAACCAGGGGGAGACACGAGGAGGAGGAGAGGAGTCACTCAGAGAAATGTGAAGGTTCCTCTGCGTCTGTGCCACTGTTCGATGCTGAGTGACCGAGAGACGCTGCTCCACCGTGGACACGCCTTCTACTCTATGTCCCGCCCCCTCGCTCTCTCTCTCTGCCTCTCTCTCTCTCTCTCTCTCTCTCTCTCTCTGTGTCTGATTCATCCACAGATCGTCTATTGAGGACAAAGACTCATTCAGAAGAACACATTGGTCACATTATCACCATGAATCAAAAAAGCCTACATGTATGTTCCACTGTGTCCGAAACCCAACGACAAAGACGACAAATAGGAAAACAAAACAACAACAACAAATAAGAAAACACAGATTGAAAAATGAATCCTAACCCACGTTGACAGTTCATCCTTTTGGACCTTCTGACGTTTGAGTTTAGACGAGAGAACCAGTTCAATGAGATCATGCATGATCTTCACCAGTATCTTCATGTGTTTGTTTTCCAGTGTGACCACAACAAACTGGATGCTTCATTCTGCACCGAGCATGAAACGGTTAATTATCATTTGGTCTGAGATGAATTTCCTGCAGCCCCCCCCCAAAAAAACCGGGAGCAGGAAGTGGAAACAGACAAACTGACACTTTTACCAGATGACACAGTTTCCTCAGGGAGAATTAAAGACTTTAAACACATGTAGTGTTTCTGCTGGAGAGCAGAGGAGAGATGAAAACCATAAAACAAAGACTGAGACACACGAGTCTGTGAACATCCAGAACAAACATCACGTTTCATCAGTCTCTGTTCTCCCGAGTGAAAAGAGCAGAGTGAGAGCTCTGTCTCTCTTCTCCACCTCTGATCCCACTGGTTCTCAGACACTGACACACACACACACACACTGACACACACTGACACACACTGTTGCACACTTGCACACACACATTTTTCAAAGCTGATGTCACCGCGTTATCCGGTCGGCAAAATCCCTCCTCCTGTTTCTCTTTCTCCATCACAACGTGATCCAAAACATCCCCCCATCACCCCCCTCAGACACACACACACACACACACACACACACACACACACACACACACAAACCCAGACTCCATTCTGTGAGAGGTGACAGTGAGCCAACAGGAGCTGGGCCACTGGGTGTTGGTCCCTCAGATGAAGTTAAATCATCCATCACTTTCTCCTCCGAGGCCTCGTGAGACAAAACAAGTTGCTGCTGTTCAGTTAAAATGAAAACTCATCTTTCACATGATTCAGATTCCTCTGTGTTATTCATATTCTCTTATGTATATATTCATGTCAAAAGATTGGAAACAGTTTTCTGATGATTCTGATCTGATCTTTGTTTTGTCATGAAGAACTAAATAAAATGACAGCTTGGTTCCATCCACTTACATGGTGGAGGGGGGATTTATGACCTGTACTGCTGCAGCCCACCACCAGGTGGCGATCAAGAGGGAGCTGTCATGCCGGAGATAAACTAAAATCGATATCTTTAAGTGCAGAACGACTTTCTTCACATAACTGTTCCCTTTTCGAGTTTCAGTCCAGCTTTGTTCTGAGCACTTTGTTTGTGGTCGGGGGAAATTTCCCGTCCCTTGTTGTGCGTCTCATGACCGTTCGGTCGTCCAAAGTTCTCTTCCCTCAGACACACTTGTGACTTCTGGGGCTGATGAGGCAGATCCTCACAACTCTGGACATGAATTAGACTTGTGTTGTTGTGTGTTTGACCCTGAGGCCGGGACAGAGTTTCCTGTGTGACACAAATTCACAGAAATTAACACTTTGGTCGACAGGGACATTGAACAGTGAATATATCTGTTTGTTTTGTTTGTGACGCTGCCTCATTTTAACCAAATATCAAGATGAAGACGATATCTGTGACCCCTGGTTTCTCTTTTGTTTAGTTAGGAGAGGTAATAATAAGATAAATATAGAGAATAGAATGAGACGTGCATTTACAAAATAAACATAAAGTAATAAGATAAGAATCCTTGCTTCAGTGTTTTTAAGGTTTAAAGATACTAAGATGTGTAGGAATCCCACAATGAGGCTCTGTGATGTCTCTGGACACAGTGAATGTGATTATCATCAGAACCTGGGAGCAGCTCAACCAATCAGAGTCCTCTCACCGGCTGGTTTCACACAAACAATGAGTATTATTGTTGCTAACGTATGCTAATGAGCAGTCATTTGCATTGGCAGGAAATTCACACAGACGGATACACAAGCAGCCGCATATCCACGTTAATACAAATCCATGTAAATGTAATATATGTGTTCATGCCAACATTCCACACAATTAAAACCAGCAGCCACTGAAGGAGCCGTGATGAACACAACCTGTTCCTCAGCTTCACAGGTCAGATGCTGGAGACGCTCAGTGGGTGATGTGTGAGTCAGTGGATGATCTTCAGCTTCCTGGGAGGTCGTGTGTGGATCCGTCTGCTGGTTCCTGAGAAACGAGTCACCGACCACACAACACACACAGTGTGAGTCTGAGCAATTTTAATATCTCTGAGAAAAAGTACAGACATGATTCTTTAGGGTCGTTGTTGTTGTAAGTAAAGGAAAAGTAAAGTGTGTTGTTATTACTGCATTTTATTCACCCTGTTGTTGCCAGTCGTGTGTGTGTGTGTGTGTGTGTGTGTGTGTGTCTGTTTGCATCCTGAGGAAGTGACTGAAAAACAGGATGTAGATGAAATACAAAGGTAAGCCCCCCCCCCCCCCATTTAAACACATGTGTCTGTAAATGAGAGGTTACATTAAAACTCAACAAGGGTGCATGTACTGAGTCCTTTCTGTGTGTGTGTGTGTGTGTGTGTGTGTGTGTGTGTGTGTGTTTCCCCCCCTCGAGCAAACTAAAATAAGGAAGTTCTTGTTTCCCATCACAAGACCAGCTCGTTGGCCAGAGGGGAGAAGAAAGGCCCAGAGACAGGAAGTCCTCCCAAAGAAAACAACTCCGAGGACTCAGCTGCAGAGAAAGAGAGGAAGGAGGGAGGGAGGGAGGGAGTGGGGGGGAGGGAGGAAGTAGAAAACCACAAATGAGCGACAAAGGGAGGGAGCGATAGAACCCGAGGGGAGGAAGGATGGCGAGGTGACAGAGGAGAAAGGAAGAGAGAGGGACAGTTGTGTCACGCTGTGTGAATGTGCTCATTGAGAGAGGGATGAGTCGCTGGAAAGAGAAACAATGAAAATGCAGAGTCACTGCGATGCTTCCATTCTCTCGTTCTGCTGCTTTGACTTTGCTCTGTTCATTCTCTGAGCCTCTCCTCATGGGCCTCATCACTGGTTCCATTAGACTCACTCATTTCCTACTGGTTTGGTTCCAGTGATGCATTTTAACGTTTTATCACTTTGTGGTTTTCTTCACTCGTCTTATCTGCCTCCGTCCTGATATGATTCAATTCTGTTTGAACCACGTGAAGCACTTGTTTGATATAATATAAATATGATGATGATGATGAAGAGTAAATTCTCCTGAGATCCTCAGTGTGTGTTATATGTGATTCTTTCAACTCCACACCATTTCCTGTTTTATTTTGAAACCCCTTTCCTTAGGTGTTCAGCTGCTGACTTGACTTCCGGCCTCCGTATGATTTCCACCTGTTGAGAGGATGCGTTCCACCTGAGTCTCTGCAGCTTCCGGTCTCCTCACTCTGCAGCTTGTCCTTGTCTCTTGGGTCTTCTCTGTGTCTGCTGGACCACCTGTACGTTTATAGTTTATATATTTATAGTATATATATATATATATGTTTTATGTTGTTAGGATCTAATTCAGAAGGTTTATTATTCTCAAATCCTTTTAAACTCACACTCCCAGATTTACATTTGTGCTGTCATCTCTATGTATTTGTTGTTGTTGTTGTTGTTTTGTTGTTTATCACAGAAGCTATTGAAAAAAATGTCACGAAACTTGACATGTATTTTCTTTATACAATTGTACATATATCCCAGGGTCTCATGTTGTGCTGATACCCTGTGAGAGGAGATGGTTAACATGTTGACGTTTCCTTCTCAGGAAATGCACAACAGGAACAGGAAGTAGACGTGATGCGTCTAATGGGCTCAAACCACAGACTGAAGATGAAGATGAGCAACATGAGGGAGCAACCAAAGTGAAGCCAGAGTGTGTGGATCGCCACCTACTGGCTGGCTGCAGTATAGATGGGACATGGAGCAAAGTAAGACAATCAAAGTACTCGTTAATGTTTTATTCCAAAGATGTTTTTTGTCAGTTTACCAACTTTTCACTCTGTTAATAGTTAATCTTTGCATAAAGTTTGGTGTTAATTAGTTAGTTGGTATAAAAACAGGGTGAAACGTCATGATTGACAGTTGGACTGACTCGTGATTGGTGGTAACCTCGATACTGTGGCTCCGCCCTTCGATCGTCACTGCGCCGGCCCCTAAATGCACAAAATGGAAGCGTTTGGATCCGGGAGGTTTTGGCTTCATTTCCGGGTCGTGGGAGGAGCTGGGGACGCGTCGTCCATCTTTATTCATTCAGCCGTCTCTGCCTCCCAGCTGCTGTCGTTTGTCATCCTGACATCTGACCTGTTTGCAGTTTCAAATCTTCCTCTTATAGACGTTTCTCACCTTCACACTCAATCATATCTTAGAGGTGAAAGTTAAAATCATTGCTCAGCACCCCCCCCCCCCCCCCCCCCACTGTCTGTCCTCATCCTTCCAGATAACGACACTGACTTTGCAGCAGAAATCAGAGGCTGAGCTCTGAGTGCAGGCGGTTAAACCAGGACCCCATTAAGGCTCTGAGGCTGTTTTTGGCCTCTGTCATTAAATGAATATATCAGAAGCACAATTATGACTCTGAAAATTATAGAAAATAATAGTCATTATTTATTATGCCCTTTTTGAAATTTACTATTTAGAATTAGAAAACAGGTGGATGTGTGTGGCTGCTTATTCAGGGTTTAACGTGTTTATGCTCCACAGGCAAAGAATAATTTGATTCTGAGCTTTTAACAGTTATGCTGACATAATGTTTTTTAAGAATTAAAGAATTTTACACAATTGCTCAGTTGATTAAAAGCATAATTCCTGATGTGTAATCCGTTGAAGATTCATTCTCCAGTTGGAATAAATTTCATCAGAATTCAGATCTCCTCCAAGGACAAAGTCATTTATGTTCTTTCATACATTAGTGTAGAGAGCAAACCAATAAACCTGAGTTTGACTTACATTCAGTGTCCTTAACACTTCTAATGCTCAATAAAACTGTAGTTTATGTGCTTCGTGAATTTGTTTTATACACATAACTTTATATCTGGAAGCAGACATCACGTATTAAGCAGAATTTAATACACGTCCGAAATGATCTGTCTATACTTGAAATGACTAATTGAACGACCACTTGATTATGAATTTGATCGATGAATATATGGAAGTAACTCGTGATATGAGTTTCCTTAAATGATGGAAACAATCTTTGAGAAAACATGATGTGACCTCTGTCCCATCTGTTAACATGGAGGCAGTTTGTGACTTACACTGCAACAAGATGAAGGAATATTACACATTTAACACGAGTCCACACCCGGATCTTCTCAGGGTGACTTCAGTGTTTGATGTCTTTGATCGCCCTCATCCTGAAATGCTGAAGCCTGCTCCAAATGTGTGTGTGTGTGTGTGTTTGTGTGTGTCTGTGTCTGTGTGTGTCTAGAGTCGTGGCTTCATTCCCCCACATGTCTGTGTGTCCCCTGTTTCCCCTGATGTGAGACCTGCTGCATTAAGCCCGGTCGGGGTCACACGTCCACACGACGGTTACTGGGATCCATTACCAGCAGCTTCTTAATGGGACCGTCCCCACACGGCCCGTTTAGCCAGGACGCAATTACACTTTCCAATTATGGCCTAAAAGGGTCATCGCAGTTAGTGTCGCTCTGGAACCTGCAGGGGTTCGGATCACAGCTCGTTAATCACAACACAAAATGGATGATGTGCTTTGTGACTGATGGGAGAGTTCAACGTGTGCTCTGGAGATCAGGGACCACATCACAGCTTCAGTGGCCTCATGGTTTCACCCTGAGTCTGCAGGCGGTATAAAGATAGATGACATTAAAGCTCCCTAAAGCAAAGCCAAAATGTCTCCATTGCCCCCTGGTGGCTGAATGCTGTACAGGTCCTAAACCTAGTTCATCTGATTAAAGGTTAAAACCCTGAACCAGGACTCAGATGTGAATATTCTCCGTCCCCGTCTCTTTCCACATCCTTGGTTCACAGATTTTACACACATGGAGGCTACACACACACACACACTCACACATTCACACACTCACACACTCACACACTCACACACTCACACACTGCAGCACGTATACACATCCTACACATGCCAACTGTTCACAAGCTCGATCAGGCTGTCAGGTCTTCTTGGTTACTAAGCAACGTCTCGTCCTCCAGTCATCAGCCAACTGTCGGAGACGATCTTCATGTCCACGTGTCCTCAGGGGGACGTCTCGGTCTCAGCTCGAGATGAACCGGTCCACAGGCTCTCAGAGAGTCGAGAAACAAGCAGCGAAGCTCAGGAGATTTTATTCATTTTTGTTTGACAGGTAAACGAGTTGAACTTTTAGCTGAATGTCTCCAATGGCCTCCTGAATCCAGAATCCAGAATCCAGAATCCAGAATCCTGAATCCAGAATCCAGAATCCAGAATCCAGAATCCAGAATCCAGAATCCAGAATCCAGAATCCAGAATCCTGAATCCAGAATCCAGAATCCAGAATCCTGAATCCTGAATCCAGAATCCAGAATCCAGAATCCAGAATCCAGAATCCAGAATCCAGAATCCTGAATCCTGAATCCAGAATCCAGAATCCAGAATCCTCTCAGCTCCTCTCAGATGTCACGCGACACAACCACAAGCTGGTACTTCTACAGCAGTTTGATAAATATCAAGTTTAGTTATATTTAAAGAATGTTTTAGAAGTTCACAGATAAACCTCTGGAACTCTGCGGCCTCATTTTACACTGTTGTGGTGATTCTTGGAGCTCGCCCCCCCCCCTCATTACAAACTAATCACAAGTCGCAGCGACTCAGTTTCCTGTTTTCTTTTCCTTCATCTCATTTCTTGACCTCCTCACCCTCCAGCTTCATCCCTTCTCTTTTTGTGACCCCCCCCCCCCCCCCCCCGTCTCAATTCTTCCTCTCTTCTTCTTCTTTCCCATCGCACCTTGCACCTTCAGTCACCACCACCTGCTTCTCCTGTGCTGGAGACTCTAGATCTGATTAACACCCGGCTCCGGCGTCACCCCCCCCCCCCCCCCCCTGCAGCGGAGGACGAGGCTCCGAGGCCTAATAACGTCTGTGCTGCAACAACTGACATCTGAGTGAAGCGGTGGTTCAATAACGAGACGAGACCAACACGCAGGAAAGAAAATCTAAAAATGAAACCGCAATAACCGAGACTGATGGATGGACTTTACTCACTTTCATTTCAATTCGGCCTCGTGAGATGGAGTGTGGAGAGGAGTGTGTGTGTGTCTGTGTGTGTGTGTGTGTGTGTGTGTGTGTGTGTGTGTGTGTGTGTGTGTGTGTCTGTGTGTGTGTGTGCTGTTTGAGTCAACCTTCCAGTTGCCATAGCAACAACCTCAGCACCAGCCACACGGATGCTGTTTGCTGCTCGTCTTCCTCGAGCCGGTTTGAGACGAGAGTGACGGAGGAGATGAACCTGTAGTGAGACTGAGGGTCAATTAGTGCCACGGCCAGAGGGGGGCGCTGTTTGCCTCAGAGGTGCAACAGTTGGGAGGTCCCACACACACATCTCCTCGTGTGTCCTCCTCCCTGAGGACAGATGTGAGCAGCTGTCTGTCGGCTGGCTTCTCCCTGAACATGAGCTCTGATGTCACATCCTGCTGCTGAGTTCCATCACGACATCAGTCACTGTAATAAAAGATGATAAACGTGGTTCAAAGCTTTTCAGTCGCTCTCCAGTGACGCATGAAAAATGAAAGAAATTGGCTTTTTACAGATATTCAAATAAATGTATTAATATTTGTTGTAGTGGTTGACTATTACTACTACTAGCAGAAGTACACACTCTGTAACTCTCCCTTGCTCACTTAATTTGCACTGATGGAGACTTTCGTTTTAACTTCAATAACCTTTTACACAGGTTTTGATTTTATTTCATGATTTATAATTTAAGCTAAATTAAAGTAAACATACAAATGCCTGGCGCTTGATTTATGTGTTTCTATGGTAGAATCCCCCCCCCCCCCCCCCCATGATGCCCCTCACCCACATGTTGGCAGAGCAGAGGCCTGATCATGTTACACACTGTTATTAATAGTCTCCCTCTCCCCTTCCCCGCTGTAAACTAATATCTGAGATGTTCTCACTCCTCTGCTCACATCTCTCTTTCTCCCTCATCCCATGTTTCCTTTCTCCATGAAGATCAGCTCTTTCAAAATAAAATCCACGTGCGGGTATTACCGGAGAAGTGTGCAGATTAATGACATATGAAATGAGACAATATTTGAGTCGTCAGTGTAAAATAAAGTCATGAAAAGTAACAATTAAGGCTCAAATTCGGAAGTGTACAAAAAACTTTGAAATATGAAAAGTGGTTTAGAATTTTTCCTACGTGCTTGTGACAAGTTAACCGACTCCATGAAAGCAGAATATGCCTCATCCACTCTATTGAAAATAAAAAAATCATGTAATATTTCCACTTTACTCTAGTAATAGTACAACTTTTTACTTGCAAAGATTTTTAAGTCTTAATTTAGTTTCCCTTTATATGTCCCTACTACTCGTAGTACTGGTATAAAGTCAACATTTTATGAATGAACTTTACATATTTGTATTAAATTTAAATGAAGTGTCATTGTCATGCATTCTGAACTGAGACCCTCTGACCCTGCGTGCTCGGACGCCATCTTGTCCACAGCGCTCGTCTCGCTTGGGCCTTATTTTTAGCGAGAGTCCGGTTCCTCTGCAAAACTTATTATGGGAATGGAATCCTGGAGCTCCTCTTTCCTCCGGCTCTCGTCCCTACATCCATCCGGACCTTCTGTCCTCCAGGACACTGAGCTGGTATCTGGAGCTCCCCGAACACCCGACACAACCGCCGGCCCTTTTCATAGCCACTGCTTCAAGCAGCTGTGACCCGAGCGTGACTCCTCCCATGCTACCACCCCTCTGATGTTTCTCTGAGCCCCCCCCCCACTCTCAGGGTGCGCTCTGGTTTTTTGGCCGCCCCTCCATCGCGGCTCCTGGACGAGTGGGATCAGTGTCTCGCCTCCCGGGGAAGGGCCCCTCCTCTTTCGATGGGCGGTGGCGTCAGCATTAACCACGTGCGGCTCTTTTAAAAGGAGGGGGTCCCCGTCCGAGCGGCTCTTCTCTAGCCGGTGGGGTCAGGAAGTGGTTCCTAGCTCTCCCGTGTTGACACCAGCTACTGTTAGGAACAACCTACAACCATCAGGTGTGTTAATCTTCCACCTCCGACCCCACGTCTGCAGTAACGGCTCTGACAAGAGGAAGTCTTCTGACCCCGGTGACGATCACCATGAAGTGGGGCTGGGTGTTCCTGGGGGTCTTCCTCTCTTTGGGGGCCCTGTCCTGGGGAGACAAAGGCTTGGAGATCCCCGAGTATGACGGCAAAGACCGCGTCCACGCCCTCAGCTCCAAGAACTACAAGTCCATCATGAAGAAGTACGACGTGATGGTGATCTACTACCACAAGAACGTGGAGGGGAGCCGCAGCGCCACGAAGCAGTTTCAGATTGAGGAGCTGGCGTTGGAGGTGGGTCCCACGCCGAAGCATGACACAGGAAGGATCTGTTGCCTATGAGGGGGAAAGGGTCATGGTGGGGAGGAGGAGGAGGGGGGGAAGCGTTTCACCTGGATCCTTCTGGCTCCGGTCGGGGATCCCTGGATGCAGATGTGGTTTTTGCTACGAGGGTTTCAGGTGAGGAGGAAGAGAGCAGGTGCAGCGTCGGGGTCTCGTTGACGGATCGTGGATCTTCCGGGTGAGGCGTCCTGCAAAAGTGATTTCAGATTTCAGTCTGAATTCACTCCAGTGTGGATACAGAAACGTTTGCTGACACAACCTCTAGCCTGGTTGATGAGTCTACATCACACATGCTAAGACATTTAGCACTATGTTAGCATGCAGTTCAAACTAAATAGGAAACCTGGCCAGGGGGCGTCCTGCCTCTCGCCCAGTGTTGCTTGAAGGATAAGTTGTATGGATGTTGGATTCGTTTAGAAAACTTGGTCAGTAACTACATTTAATTAAATACAATTTCCCCTGAAGGTTCATAGTCAAAGACCCAGACTGGGGTTTAGAACCTTCTCTCTCAGGAGCCTCTGGTGGAAGCTGGTGTGTTTTCTACGTTTTTCTTGTTGTTACGTTTGCATTCTTCCAGTTTCGAGTTGAAAACATTATCAATGTGCACACGAGGGGATTTTATTCTCGCTGCTTCATTGTCTCATAAACCTCATTTGGACATTTCTCAGACGTTGTACTTCGGGCCTGGGAGGAAAATATCTGGATTCGAGTGTCTGTCTGAAGCAGCCTGAGAGTTGTTCTGTAGATTTTGTCCCCAGATGTGATGCATGATCATTTAAAGCTCCGTTCAATCCACAGTTGGATTCTGGACGACAAGCAAACAAATATTTCTCTTCCTGAAGCTGAGGTGCCTTTGAGCCAGGCACTTTCTCTCAGTCTGCTGCACTCAACAGATGCACTGTGTGTCTTCTGGAGTCTCTATTAAACCTGTGGGACTCGGGCCTGCAGGCGAAGCACCTGGGCTGCACCGTCAGCCGGCGTGTCCACAGCCCCACGTCCTGTCAGATCCACAGTGTCTTCTTACAGAGTGTCGCTGACACGGGTCTGCCTCAGTCACCTCTGGAAATAGACCAGCACAGCGCTGCGTGCTTAGCAAGAGGCTAACGGCCCTCGTGGGACGGACGGAGTGTTTAGGGGCTGTGTCACCTCTGTTACCTTTCACCCCCCCCCCCCCCCCCCCCACACACACACACACACTCCACCGAGAGCAGCCAAAGCCCTAAACCCTCATTAACACACAAGTCATTGGATTCAAGCTTCTTCGCCCGAGAGAGCGATGCTTCCTGGAGCAGATCCACGGCTCTCACTTGTTTTACCCACTTCCTGCCAGTTGAGGCCGTCCAGCCAATCAGGAGAGAGCTGGAGGTGTTCAGAGGGGGGGGATGCTTAAAATAGCTGATCATTACCACCTCTGAATCAGGGAGCATGAATTATTAAAGTGCAGCGCTCGGGGAATAAAGTTGTAACTACCTTTGTTCAAAGCTTAGACCAGAAACGATCCGTCATGGACTTTAAGACTGTTTCTGTTTGACCTCTGACCTTTAACCAACTGTAAATGCTCTCGCTCATCAATCACTGCACGGCTCAGATTGCAGCGATCTCTTTTCATCAACACACACGCACACACACACACACACAGAGACACACACATAGTGTTGCTATGTCACCCTGTGTAACATCCAGTAAACTGAGCAGAGCCACACTGTGTTCAACCTTTCCTTAATATCATAATAAGTCCATAGGCTTATACAGCTTTCACAAATTTTATCTTATTTATTTAACAGGGACAAATTAAGAAGGTGCCTTTTTTATATAAATATGTATACATAAATACATGCATGTACAAAAGGTAGAGATATATATATACTTCAGTAAATAAATGCAGGAATAAGGAATATGGCAACACAGGAAAAGCCTTTTTAATCGAACTGCATTTATTCTGTTATTTATTCAATTGTGTGTTTAGGCTTTTTTTTTTTATTTAACCATTTATATTTGTTCTTTATTATTTTATCCTAGTCGTGTTTGAATTTCCCAGCGGCTCTCAGGGGAGCTTCTAACAACTCACACATTGAAGTGCATGGCAGCGCGGTCGAGTGCAGTATGATTTCTATTTGATTTTTTTACCGTTTAGGCCCAATTTATCGAACCTAACCAACCCTACCTCATCGGGACAATCTGAAAATGATTATTTCATTAATACATATTTTTCATGTGATATGCGGTCTTCAACCAAACCTTTAATGAATCTGTGTGAATGTCTCATCCTGCAGAGTCTCCAGTTCTGAAACTCTAGATTTCAGAAACTGCATTAAAGAGACCTGAACGGTAAAACAAGCTGAATTCATTGATCTATAAGTTGCTATAAGACTCCTGCAGAGAAACGTGAGCGTCCATTAAAAGAGCGTTAGCGACGATTTAATGGAGAAGACGCACCGAGGACGTGTCTCTGATTTATCCCCCAGTTTAAATAGAATTCTCTTCCTAACAGAGGACGGGGACAGAGGTGGACAGGGGCTGTGTGAACACGTGTCTCTGAGGACATCTCCACGGTTTGAGAATCTCGTCTAATCTCCGTCCGTCTGCTAAGAGGCCGGGGAAAAGGTCAGACCGATAGCTAGACATGACTGAGCCCTCCTCGTTTCACCGGCACAATTTCATACCTGCATTTTTAATGGAAGCACATGGCATTGACGGAGAGAGAGAGCGAGAGAGAGAGAGAGAGAGAGAGAGAGAGAGAGAGAGAGAGAGAGAGAGAGAGAGAGAGAGAGAGAGAGAGAGAGAGAGAGAGAGAGAGTGGTAGAGGTAATGGTGTATGAGGTTTGCCCTCAAACGGCTGAATCAACCAGCTGCTTTATTCGGGTATAGAAATAAAAACAACTGAATTCAAATTAATTAAATTAATAAGTCTATTACAAACGTTCTAAAAATAAATGAATATTGCACTTATGTTTGGATGGGTTTTAAAGATTATAAATTGTCTTTTTTAAATAACAAAAGAAAGAGTCCCCCTTCGAAAACCTTTAAAAACCCCCAGTGTCTTTGATCCTAAACAACGACCTGTGAACCTGTGAACCTGCCAGACGACTGTTACTGACTCTGATCTGAAGCCTCAGACGTTGACACCCGTCATCCTGACCGTCCAGTGGGTTCGGATCTGATTACCTCCAGTTATCTTGGCTCAGGCCAGCGGGCCGAGTCTCTGCGGACTCCTGGTGACCCTCAGATCCCTCAAGACACTTTGTCGCTGCCAGGATTCGATGCTGTTGCTCCGTCACGGGAAGCAAATGTTTTATTCGCCTCCATGAGCGTTGGTGGAACCTTAAAGAAAGATTAAAACTATTCCTGGGACCAACCCCATGATAAGGATCTTTACCAAAATGTGATAAGTTCTTCCTGAGGTCACCACTTGAGGTGTCATTGTAGATGAAGACTTGATGACATCACAATGACATCCTCAGGGTTCCTTGTTTTATTGCCCCTTGAACAAAAATAAGATGCAGATGCAGAAGTAGATTATTTTAACACATGAAATAGGTAAAAAAACGAAGTCAAAGTGATTTCAGGGCGTAACTTGGATCACATTTCGGTGGTTGAATATTAGCTGAGGCGGCGGTCCTGTAAACAGCTCATCGAGGGACCTGTCATCGTGTCCCGTCCAGAATAGTTCCCTCAGGTCCGAGCACTCCCATGCGTTTTCTGTCCACGCTAAATTTACCAGCTCCGACCGCCCCCCCCCCCCCCCCCCCCCACACACACACCTCAGCTCCGCGACCGTGACTCTGTGAAGTGAAATAATCCAGAGAAGAAGAAATTGTCCTCTGAATATTGACGAGGTTGACGAGATGATTCTCTCAATGATCTGTCTGTTTTATAGATGCTGGAGGAAATATGAATGAAGCTGCAATAGACTGTCTTAGTTTAGTTTTCAGTTTGTGTCATGTCCCATCTACTAACATGGAGGAGGTGCTGTATACAAGCCAGCCTTTAGGGGGCGATCCAGACATTTTGGCTTCACTTTTAGGAATAAATAATATATCAAATTAACACACCTTTGCTTTGTTGCACCTTTTTGTTACAACCATAAACACGACTCAGCCGGTGAATGCAGATGTTTGTAATGAAATCAGATGTGAAACCCCCCCCCCCCCCCCCCCCCCCTCTGAGCCTCGGCCTCTTTATCGTGACAGGAACAAGCGACTCAGGAGGATCCACGGTCGATCAGCCGAGACGTGTTTGTTATGCAGCTTATTTCTGTCAAAGTGAGTCATTCACAGATGGTCCCAGACTCGTTCGCCCCCCCCCCCCCAAGTCGCAGCAGCCAATCAGCTCGTGTGCCTGTGAGAGTTCCAGGAGCCTCTCCACACGTTTCACACATCTCCCATGAGGCCGTGTTGTGTCACGGATCAGAGAACTGTAAACTCCGAGGTTGAGGAATCTTTATTTTATCTCCAGAAGCAGGCGTCTGAAGAAGCTTCTGAACATCTGAGATGAAACTGGTGCAGTTCCAGTAGCCGCGGGCGAGTCGGAGTGTTGTCAGTGCTCGTGTGTATGAATCTTTCATGCCCACCCCGGCGCAGTGTTACGTAACAGCCCTGATGTGCTACAGCAGCCATTACTAATTCACCGTTTTGGCTGACGGGGAAACGCTGGCACAACTTCTAATCCTGCACAGATCCCGGGACACTCGCTCACACAGGAAACCTTTTCATCTTCCCTCCTTTTACAGATTCAGCTCTGATTTGAGATCGTTAATGTGAAGTCAGAGTTCTCACTGGGAAGAGGAGAAACTGATGTTGTGTTCTGGTAACGAGATACTGTGACGTGGTCGTGGTTGAAGAGGTTTCGTGTATACGAGGTTGTGTGTGTCGATGGGATCATTTAAACCATGAAGACGTGAGGAGGCGCCGACTCTTAAACACCTGATTGAGCTTCGTTCACTTCCTCTTGCTGCCTGTGCAGTTCACAGTGAGCGTGGAACACCTGCAGCTTCCTGAGGTGACGGCGTCTCACTGCTGCTGACACCGTGATGAAAAGGTTCAGAGTGCTTCCTGCTTCCAGCTCCGGCTAATGAAGTGAAATGAGAGGGTTCAGAACGACACGCTGAATGGATTCCCTGCAAATCACTGTGATTACACTCCTGCTTTCTCATTCAGGTCTTTGTCTGAGAGGTTTTTCATATCTGAGCTGAGCAGCAGGAAAGAAAGAGACAATTGTTTGTGATGAGAATGAAAAGGTCTCGAAATTATTCCCTGTGACCCGGCGGGGGTTCAATCTCGACCCCTGGAGAGGGAGTCGTTGATCATCAGTGCAATCGAGTGCAAACAGCATATCTACAATCAGACGAGAACACCTGGTATATTACCAATAAATCCACTGATCTATACAAATCAATGATTAAATATGATTATCGCCCCCCTGTGGCTGCAGAGGGCGCTGTCGCTAATAGAAGTTATAATGTGTGAGATCAGAGATTGTTGGTGCGAGAGCATTTTAGACAGACGTGTTGGGTCCATGTTGTTGGGCTAACCAGGATCAGTGCACAGCAAGTATTTCAACATCTCTATTACAAGAAATACGAGCCCTCGGCTGTGCTGCCAACCTGCCACCCCCCTCCCCCCCCCTCCCCGGGCTCATCGGTCGATGCCAAGTGCGGCGAGGACCCAGAGCACGTTTCTGACAACTCACCGTGGCGCTCTGCCCTCGCATGGCGTCACCTGACCAGCCCAGGGTGACTGGGCTTCGGGTGATGAGGCCAAGCGGCGACCTGCTGCCCTCTCACTTGGCTCGGGGGGGGGGGGGGCCGGGGCTACCGGATGTTAACGAGGGAGCAGAATGAGGAGGGTGAGCAGGCCGTCAGGGGCTGAGTTAGGATTTACCAAATTATCCAGAGGATGGGAAAGAAATGAGGAAGAGAGGGAAGCAGAGAGGAGAGGTTGTTTTTTTAGCGAGGACCAAACTGATGAGCGTGGCTGACAGACGTGATGGATGTCAGTTAAGTGTCAGGTGTCGGCTGCCCCGCCTTCTCCACGCCCATTTCTATATGTGACGGATCTCAGGCCTCGGTTCTGCTCCTCAACAGGCTTCTTACACGACCTTATATAGCTGCTCCTGCTTCGCTTCCACCGAATCTTCTCCTCTTATAAATACTCCACTGCTATGAGAGTGGCCTGTGCTGACGGGGGAAACAGGGGGAAAGTTTGCACGTCAGCAAATTTGATATTCAATCTAATTAATCCTGAAAATAATGAAAAAGAAAGTTGTGAAATATGAGCTTGTCTTTTATTTATTCACCAACATACAAATTTTGTGAAATCATGTGCGTATATCCGTATATCATAGACTGTTAATAAAGATGGACGACATGACAGCTCCCAAAAGTGAAGCTCAAGCCTCAATTGACCCCTGGTGGCTGGCTGCAGTATAGGTCTTGAATCCTGCCTTCTCCATGTTACAAGGGTTAACAAGCACTCTATCCTATCTTATAAAATCAAGTCAACATGTGTGTGTGTGTGTGTGTGTGTGTGTGTGTGTGTGTGTGTGTGTGTGTGTGTGTGTGTAGGGCTTTAATGGTCCTCTCAGTTTACATTTGGACCCGTCTTGTCTCCTCTTGAAGGCCGCTCCCTTCGGTTGTAAACCTGGAGGCTGTGGTTATTGTGCTTTGCCCTAAATGGTTACCTCTTCTTGCAGTTTATCACGAGACAAGCAGCCAATATCTTCCAGGTACGTCACGACCTGCCGCTCTGTGTCTGTTCGGCTCCTGATCCCTGTGCCGCCGCTGATGATGATTGTCTCTCGTCCACTCCTGGACGGCAGTTCAGTTCTAAATGACACGAGGCATCAAACCGATGTCCCAGACGTGTGGGGACTGAACTGCTTTCACAGTCCAGCAGCAGCTTGGGCTGCGAGCGCTTGATTGAAGGGTGAACCGACAAGTTCACCCATTCATAGGAGGGGCCGATCGTTTGTCCAACATCCATCCACTGGGACACTTCAGGGGACACTTTGTATTTCAGATGGGGACAGTTGTAGTGTCTGAACTCCTGTTGTCCCAGAACAATGGAAGCAAATGATATTTCTTATGGAATTCTCAAAACATTCAAATAATTACACTTCATAAACTCAAGATTAAAGGAGAACCATTTAATTTAATTTGAATCACATTCTGCTCCAAACATATTCCCAATGAGGAACTAAACCAACACCAAAGTACACACACTCATAAATATCAGTCTGATAAATATGGCTGATTAAAAAAAATCTAGATTCATGAATTCTTCCCCGGGAAATTAATGAAAAGTTCAAAACACAAGCAAAATTCCCAAATAGTCACAGGAATGTCTATCTAAGGATCAGTTGGACATTCTGGTAAATACACTTGTTTGTTTGTTTGCTGTTTTATTTTGAAGCTACAGCCAGTTCACTTCCTCCCGAGCTTAGGCTAGTTAAGCTTAGCATAAAGACTGGAAACACAGGGACTGTTTGAAGCTAACACACTCTCACACTTTGTCTTTGTAGAACAACCCCTCGCTGGAATTATAGAATAAGATTGAATATGCAGAATTAGTATTGATCCTCTCACCTCAAACTTCAGCAGAAAGTATCCGCATGAGTAGAAAGAGGAGTGAGTAGGAAGTAATATCCTTTTTTCTGATTTGGGTTAAAGCAGGAGAAGGTGGAACATTTCCCACGATCCTGAGGAACCTGAACTCTGCAGAGCAACAGAATGGAAGCTGCCTGTGAAGCACGTCCTCCATCTTCCTGCACAAAGCGCTCTGTGGTGCTTTCAGGCGTTTGGCTGCTTCTGAATGTCGTCCACTCTGCAGGCTGCTTCTCACGCTGCTGCGTCTGGGTGCAAAGGCCTGAAGCTGCTGCACTGAGCGAACAACACGTAGAAGAAATCAAGTGTTTCTGTGTATTTGTACATACAAGTACGATGCAGTGTGTGTACAGTTTATTTACAGTATATGTGCATGTGTGCAGAGGCTGAATGTTCCCAAAGGGCGAGCCCGGCTCCTCCACACCTGTCGCAGCGTCTCCTCGCCGCCACATATCTGGCTCAAGTTCTGCCCCTCTTGTTCTCCTGGCGTGTGGAGACCCCCCCCGCTGTCCACGCTCCCCTCACGCCGGCTTACCAGGGCTGTCGATTGTTGGCTTCGGTTTCACTCCGATTTAGAAAGTGCAAGGCAGCAATCCAAAGCTTTCGCTTTTAAGGCCTTGAAAGTGAGATGAAATGCCAAGTGTGTATTTATCTTGTGTAAATGAAACTTTTTACTGGAGTTCTGAGATTAGGGAATCAGACGGTGACACGAGTCAGACGCAGAATCAGCACTCGTATGAAACTCAATAGAACTTTCTCTCCTGTCTCTCTGTGCAGCTCGCAGCCCAAGTCCTGGCCGACCTGGACGACGAGGACATTGGATTCGGGCTGGTGGACGAAAAGAAGGACTCTGCTGTGGCCAAGAAGTTGGGTAAGATCGATGCTCACTGCTGGAGAGCTCAGTTTAAATTATCTCTTTTCTCCTAAATCTAGAATTGCCTTCACTGAATGTCTCACATCAAGGGAAACACAACAAAAGCAAATTCTCAGACGTCACAATCGTAGTATTGTCGTACCCAGTAGTATAATCGACAAAACAAGAGATGAGCACAAACTTGAGTCCAAATATATATATGTGCTATTAAAAATGATTTGACAACAACAAACATGTAACTGTAAATATGGGATTGAAACTTGAGAAAAGACTTGAGGCCTAATGATTAACATGTGAAACAGTCCTGCCCCCAAGTGTTCACCAAAGATATTTCAGCCTTGTGTGTATGTGTGTGTGTGTGTGTGTGTGTGTATGTGTATGTGTGTGTGTGTGTGTGTGGTCACTTTCCACATTGTTTGCTAGTGTCGTGTATGGAAAAGTAAATATATTTTACATAGATTGCACCGCTACTTCATATATTCTTAAACCAATAACCTATATTTATAATAATAAGCTACTATAATGTTTTCAATTTACACCTGTACATATTAAAGTATATATTTCATATTCTCTTATTTTGGTGACTATGTGCATGCTCCCTAATTCTCCTATTCTGTGCAATGACAATAAGGAATTATGCTAGGTTCTATTTTATTCTCATGATTATTTATAATTGTGTACATTGTGTGAAAGAGTCTTTGTTGTGATGGTGGAGTGACTGAACCCCTCTCCTCTCCTCAGGTCTGGACGAGGTGGAGAGCATCTACATCTTCGCCGACAACGAGATCATCGAGTACGATGGCGAGCTGGCCTCCGACACGCTGGTGGAGTTTATCTATGATGTAAGAAGTCTGTGGTCATCACATGTTTACACAGGGCAGCTGCAGTGATACTGGTCTGTATAATAAACCATTTAATCCACTGGTCAGGTGATCGAGGAACCAGTGGAGATCATCGACAACGAGCGGGAGCTGAAGGGCTTCCACAACATCGATGAGGTCATCAAGCTGGTCGGCTACTTCAAGAGCGAGAAGTCTCCTCGTAGGTGGAAGTGGACTGGCTTCAGATCAGTTACTGTGAATACTTCCTTCAGTTCTATCTTCTTCTGCCTGTTCTCCATCCAGACTTCATCGAGTACGATGATGCTGCCGAGGAGTTCCACCCCTTCGTCAAGTTCTACGCCACGTTTGACCCCAAGGTTCGAACTTCAATTTCAAAGGACAATATTAACATTTTAATCAGTTCTATTAAAATGTTAATATTTTCTGTTTCTCCTCTCGATTCGCGTGACTTCAGATCGCCAAGAAGCTGAAGCTGAAGATGAACGAGGTGGATTTCTACGAGCCGTTCATGGAGGACTCCGTCACCATTCCAGGGAAACCCTACATCGAGTCGGAGCTGGTGGAATACATCGAGCTGCACGACAGGTTCCTGCTCCACAAACAACTTATCTCCACATTTAGCAAAAACACAAGATCAGCATTTCAATATTTCAGTATGTAACATTTGAATTTGATTGTCTTAATGCTTCAGGCCCACTCTGAGGAAGCTGGAGCCTCACAGCATGTACGAGATCTGGGTAAGAGACGTATCTGTAATTAAAGAGATTCAACAATATTCATATTTCACCTTGATTTAAAGAAATGGACATGTCCCCCGTCTCTCTGTTTACAGGAGGACGACATTAATGGAGAGCACATTGTTGCCTTTGCTGAGGAGGATGACCCTGGTTATTTTTTTTATTTGTTATTTATAATCATAGCTCTGATATTATCCATACAGGACCCCCCCCCCCCCCCCATCCACATACCTGACCTTTGACCTTTTCTCTAGATGGTTATGAATTCCTGGAAATCCTGAAGGAGGTGGCACGTGAGAACACCGACAACCCAAACCTCAGCATCATCTGGATCGACCCCGACAACTTCCCCTTGGTATGAACCCCCCCCCCCCTGAACATATGGCTACATATTAACACTGATGAAAATTGCTGCTAATGTCTAATGGTATCATAACATATATTATATCATTTGATGTGATATCTCTGTGGTTTCCAGCTGGTGCCGTACTGGGAGAAGACGTTCGGTATCGACCTCTCTGCTCCTCAGATCGGTGTCGTTGATGTCGAGGATGTAAGCAAACTCCATCCACCCCCCCCCAAATAAATCCCAAAACTAAATAAATGCTGCAAACTTGTTCGGAGTATTACCCAGAACAAAAACTATACACTTAAAAAAGTTTGGTTTTATGTGCATGCTAACCAGCTAGCCCTTTCTTGTACCGTCGTGCAATACCATGTTATACCACAAAGGGCGATAGTGAGACATTGCAGCATCCTGCTCACACATCAACATAAGTAGCAGCTGTGACTAACCATAAGCAGATCAGGTCAATCGCCCCCTGGTGGCTGGCTGCATTAAAGGGCCCAAACCCTGCCTCTTCCATGTTAGCTGATGGGACGTGGACCAAACTAAAAAGTCACGTACATGTTGTGGAACTGATTTGTCCTCTGGTGATTTAGTGAAATGTCTCTGTCCGTCCTTGACAGGCCGACAGCGTGTGGCTGGAGATGGACGACGAGGACGACATGCCCACGGCTGACGAGCTGGAGCAGTGGGTCGAAGATGTTCTGTCTGGAAAGATCGACCCAGATGATGATGATGATGATGAAGATGATGACGATGATGATGATGATGATGATGATGATGATGATGACGACGATGATGAAGACGACGACGATGATGATGACGACGATGATGACGATGATGATGATGATGAAGACGATGATGATGACGACGATGATGATGATGATGAAGACGATGACGACGATGATGATGATGATGAATAAATGTTTACTACGATCTTTTATTTCATTTTGATTTAGCCAGAAATGGCGAAAGCTAAAAGTAGAACCATTTTTTTCTAACACCAGCAAACACACTGTCTGTTCGCCTCCTGTACGGTCTCCTACGAGGGACACATCTCACGACCCTCTGGGAAACTTTAACTGTCAGTTAGCGAGGCAGAGGGTTCGATTCCCTGCTCACCAACAGCTCTGGCGTTTTCTACCTTCTGTCACAGAGTCGCCCCCCCGTTCTCATTTCCTCCACTTTACTGTAATCCTGTTTCCATGATGTTTTCTACCTGATGACGAGAAGAAACAAACTCGCTCTTGTACTATTTTGAAAAGAGGAAAACCTGAACTCACTGGACAGTCTTAAAACTATTGAAATCTTGGGAAACCATCAAAGTACCAGATAATAAAAAATACTACAATACAAGTTGTTTCTGCTCTCATATTAAAAATGAAAAAGAATAATTCCAAACCAATGCTGTTTGTTGTTTTTAAAATATACTGCTGTACGTGTGTGTGTGTGTACTTGTTTGTGTTGACTCTTTAGGACCTTAACCAGCAAAAACACTGACCTTGTCAGGACCAGCAGACCTTATGGGGACCAGCGTCCTTATGAGGTCCTGGTTTTGGTTTGTCTGTCCACAATGAATGGAAGTGAATATACTGTATTTATACAGAGTAGTTGTGTGTATGTGCATATATCTATTTATATAGATAGAAAATAATCGTGGACAGGAAAGTATATTTCATTTATTCCTCCTTAAGAAATGACAATTAACACATTGAGTATTTTTATTACACAAAGGAATCAAATGAAATTAGCACTGTAGCAGTAAGGAAAATCTTACATAAAAATATAAATATGAACAAACTTATTGAATCTGAAGATCAAACTTAGATGAACTGATATTTATTTGAAATCTCTGTACAGGGAGGGATCAGTTAAAGTTTCACGCCAGCACGCTTGAAGGTGACATTAATTAATATTAATACAAACTATGATATATATAACAACACTATATTAACAAGGTTAAAACAAAGACTTTTTATATATTTTCTTAATATATAAAAAATTTCACAAAAAAAAAGAGTGAACTGACCCGCTTTAACGTCCCTCTTCGTTCACAACTACCGTGTGCTGCCAGGATTTACTACTATAAAGACGGAAAAAGCTGCACAGGTTAAAATAAGACTACCGTCAGTGCGAGAGAAGTTAAAATATTAACGTTTCGTCAATATCTAAAAACAGCGTCTGAGTTCAGTTTGGACTCTTCACAGCATCTGTGTATTCGTCCAGGCTGTTGGAAGCAGTTCTAGAAGTGTCCCAGTCTGTGTTTTGTCAACGAAGGAATAAAAGGTTAACAGCATAGCTATGGGCGCTCATGCACAGCCTGGTCTAAATCAGTAGCCCGGGGTAGTCTATAGTCGCCCCAAACAGAAGGCGTTTGTTATAATTATAACAGTAGGTATAATTTGATTGGTTAAAATAATGAAGGGGTGTCGCCGCAAATCAATTTGGTTCTCCCTTGTTGGTGCTAAGGCGTAGTCCCCCGCCTCTTGGCACTGGAACCAGGAAGTGACAAGGAGCCGCTCCCAGTCACGCTCCTCCTCTGATGGTTACTGGAAAAATCTCCCTACCATGACAGTTCGATTTTGTTTTTTCATAAACTAGCCTTGACTCGGCTGACGCCTTGTGGGTCAGTGTTGTTGTTCATTGGAGTAAAGAATATTGTGTTCCTGCTCTATTGGCTGTATGTTCTTTTTGTGTAAACATTCAGATCCTCCAAACCAACACAACGCCACTCTGTCTGTCCTCCAGAGCTTATCAGACCTTTTATCAAGACAGGTGTGAGACTGACCAGCTATGTGAAGCACACACATTTGTAGCTAACTTCAAGATTAACACTATGCAACGAGGGTTATTATAAATCATGATGGGAAAGCCATTTATCTGGCCCAAACTGCTCCTGCCCCAACCCTCCTTTCATTTGTTTTGAGTACAGTTCCATAAACATCTTAACAGACAAGCTAAAATTTTAAATCCAAACAGTTGTCCCAGTGTGTGTTCTCCAGGCAGTCACGCAGCTCCTCCATAGCTTCTCTGCTGCTCCAGTTCTGACATCTCAGCACATCAGGTTTAGAAATGTTGAGTTTCTGTCTGTAAGCCGGGATCAGATGAATGAGAACGTGGTCAGATCGACCCAGAGCAGGATGGGAAACTGCATGATACGCCTTGCTGATGGTGCTGTAGCAGTGGTCCAGAGTCTTCTCCCCCCTAGTCGGGCATTTGACTAACTGTTTGTATTCGGGGAGTTTGTGAGATAAGTTGGCCTTATTAAAGTCCCCAAGGACAATGACAGTGGAAGACTTGTGCTCTCTCCTTCTCTTCACTCTTTGTATCTGCTCAGCGAGTTCACGTTGAGCCTCGCGCACGTTAGCCTTTGATGGAATGTAAACTCCGGCCAGAATAAAAGACGTGAATTCACGGGGAGAGTAGAACGGTCTGCAGGTGATGAAAAGAGTTTCCAGGTCCGGAGAACAGGATTTTAAAATCACTTCTACGTCGCTGCACCAGCCATGGTTTATATAGAAACAAATCCCTCCACCATTTTTTTTGCGTGAGAGGATCGGGTCGCGGTCTGCACGTAACAGCTGAAAGTCGGTCAGCTCTACAGCAGAGTCCGGTGTAGCTTCGGTCAGCCACGATTCTGTAAAACACAAAACAGAAGAAAGAGCAAAGTCTTTTGTCGTGATGAGATGGCGCAGTTCTTTCATCTTGTTGCGCAGTGAGTGGACATTGGAGAGGACTATCATCGGTAGAGGAGAACGTAATCCTCTCTCCAAAGTATCAACACTTGTCTTGTTCCAATCCCCGGGTTCATCCAGAGAGATCTGTGTGAGGGGAAATCTCACAATGTCAGTTTCAAATCAACCTCATGGAGACATTTCGATGTCTTTCCAGGTCAGATCCTCGACTCACCTGAAGGTCTGAGTTTCTGTCCAACTCAGCGATGGTCTTCTCGAGTTCTTCAGTTTCTCTTTTCAGCCTCTGAAGCAGATCCTTTCCTTCTCTCTTTACCCTTTGTCTCCTTTAAGGTCAAATACAGGTCGTTACACTGATGGATCAATAATACGTCTGACCACACTTCACTGTGAGCCACGTAGAACCAACCTCTCCTCCACAGGCTGCAGAGCTCTTTGCCGAGCGTCCTCCACGACTTTCTTCACCTCGGAGAAGACGTTGTTGATCTCCATCCACTCGGTGTCCAATCTAACCTGATGATGGACAGTTGACATTTCAAAAGAAACATGGACAGAAACCATATTGGAAAGTGAATTCTTACCTTCAAGCCTTTCACAGATAATTCCACTTCTGCCATCTTGAGTTTCCTAATTTGAATTATCTGCTGTAGCTCCGCCCTCTTGTTGTCTTGCTGTGCCTTAAAGGAAGAAAGAGGACAAATACATAAAGTGTAATAGAACCATAGGCACGAAAGATGGTCGACGTGTCTCCACTTCCTGTTGTTGCATGAAAATGAAGCTAAAATATTCAAATATTCTGCTGCTGCCATATTGTGCAGGTGATTTGGAGCGAATCTCTCTCAACTGTCAATCATAACATTCCACCCATTTTAATCTCATCACAATAATAAGGAAAAAGTCTGAGAAGAACTTTGCAATATTTATGAGAATAAAGTCACGTTACGAAAATCGTGAAACCCGACTATATTTTCTCATTAAATTACAAACTCATTCTTAGCATTTTACAACTTTATTCTTGTTTTCATCATACTCTGATGTAAAAATTACATTAAACATCTTTAAGAAAATGTTATTTAACGTGTACTTTGCCTTTAAGACACAGGTTTGCAGCCATTTTCTTTACCCATCTTTCACACATGCCCCAAATATATCTTTTAAAAAAAGGATTCATTATTTGGTGACCATGTGGTGTCTGTACCAAATTTCAGATTTTTTAAGATTGATGACCCAATAAACTGTTTCATTCATTGTTATTAGAAGTGTAATAATAACCTTCATGAGCAGTTTTTCCGTCTTCCTCTGCTCCTCTTCTTCCTCCTCTCTTGGATGGACGGCGGTCGTTGGAGGCGTCGTCTATGAGGAGGAAAACATTCGGTAATATAATGATGAAGAATCAAACTCTTTGTTCTTACGATCTGATTCACAGGATGAAGCTGCAGTAGCTCCCCAGCGTGACGTCTCAACAGGTCAAAGATCTGAGCCTGCACCTGATCGGCGCCGGTGGAGAACTCGAGCGCTCGACGAGGTCGGTACGTGTTGGTGGCGGTTTGATGACGTGGGGGGGGCTCAGGAGTCTGGAAAACTGTGGAAACAAAGCTGTCAATCAAAGCTGCTGTAATGTATTTATTCGTGTGATGTTAAAACTCGTACATGGTTCTCTTGTCTTGTCCACAGTGACGTCGTCAGCTGCTGGATGAATGTGGCTGGTTAGCACATTTCCCCTTTTTTGCAGCATATAAATATTAATATAGTTTGTACATTTACGAAGAACCACTCACCAGACTCTGTAGAAGTCATCACAGGCTTGTTCGGCTCGTTCAGATTGATTGGATGTTCCATGGAGGAAGTTTGAGCGAACATGTTCAGTATCTGTTGAAAAACAAGTTTTGACATTTTTTATGCATGAAGGATCTTTGTCAAAGTGTAAGTCCCTGTGAAGAAACTTTTATTCTATCAACTCCGACCTAACTTTTTACTGCCAGCTCTGTATTTGCTGCTTTTACACTTTTATTTTCATTTCCTTGATATGTCTTATATGTGTTGACTCAGGCACTGACCGTACACTAGTATCATCTCACTGCTGCTGGTGACTGTCACAAACAATGTCTGCGCTGACACACCATTGGTGACACCTGCAAGACAATCCAGCCTTGGGTGCTCGGTGTGTGTGTGTGTGTGTTTGTACGTGTGTGTGTACGTGTGTGTGACGTCAAACAACAGAAGCTCAGTATGACAGGAGCCAATCTTTCATGAATAAACTGTAGCTGTGGAGTGAGTGGAATCAATAATAACTAACTTTATTTATAAAACACAAGGTGCTTGACAAGTTAAAAGTAAAGTGTTTAAACCAGTAAAAGCAGCAGAATCAAAGTGAACTGACCCCTGGGGGGACATGTTGTATTATAGTGGCAACAAAGAGGTCAAATATAGATTTAATAGAACCTGAATTAAACTTTTAACTAACCAGGAAAAAAAAACACTTCTGTACTGACATCGTGTTCTGTGAGAGGATGTTGGACATGAACAATTTAACATTTACTTTTTTTCTACATTTACAACAGGAAACTTGATTGTTTCCTTCTGACAGCAGCATTTTGAAGTTTAATATTTATTAACACATCCTACTGTGTGTTTTCTACCTGCAGCATCACAGCCTGAAGAGTTTTATCAAACATCCCTGAACAAGAACAAGTTTCATAATTCATCCTTTAACTTTCACGGTTACTAAATGTCACAAAGTTTTTTATAAAGTTGATAAAGTCTCACCGTGCTCTGAAGCCTCAAGCTCCTCAGTCCGAGTGATGATCTCTCTGTCGTTTCCCGACTCTCCTCCTCTGTGTTCTCTCTCTTCAGGTTATTCACTTTTGTTTCATGCAAAACAAACATCAGGTTAAACTCGCTCTCAGGAGATTTACCATTTGCATTTACAAACTACAGCAGCGGCAGACACATTTAGACACTAACTTTACAAGAGTAGCGATGAAGTTAAGTCAAAGTAGGTCATTTTACAATTACCTAATAATTTTAGGAGAATACAGTAATAAAATGTAAGTAAAGTAAAAAGAATAAAGTTGTAATTTAGTGAAGAAACTGATAAAAACTGAAGTTAATTATCATCATGAGGTCATGAATACGACATTTTGCTCAAACTTTTCACGGGAATATGAATATGAACCAGTTTCTATTTTTGGAATTAGGTATTTTTATTTGGTCCTTTCATCCAAACACGTTTTGGTCAAATGAGAAATCAGAAAACCACACTGTACTGAGCAACATCAAGTTTCACATATGTACAAAAAAAGCCTCAAAGTGGGGACAGATGATTTTAATGATCATAAAACACATAAAACAATACATTGAAATCTGTATCATCTGTCTCCATAGCGCCTCTAGTGGTCAAACAGGACACCATGTGTACAAGTTCATTGGTTGGTAAATAATCACATGACAGACTTTTGTTTCTACTCTAAAACAATAATGTGTTAAAATGAAGGAAATGACAGCTCCCACAAGTAAAGAGAGAAAATATGATCGCCCCCTGGTGGCTGGCTGTAGAATAGGTCATAAACTGCACCTCCTCTATGTTAGCGAATGGGGCATGGACCAATACATTAATCATGGAACACGATTTTAAATCAAATGACTTCACCAGCTGTATCCTCTGGAGCGCCCCCAGGTGGCTGGCTGCATATAGGGCATAGCTCCATGTTAATGGATGGGACCTGGACCAACCCAAAAAGTCAAAGTACCTCTGGCTAGCTTGTACATTGACTAAGAACCACTCACCAGACTCTGTAGAAGTCATCATAGGCTCGTTCAGCTGGATTGGACGTCCCGTGAATGGAATCAGAGGAGGGTAACTCCTCCTCTCTGGGACCATCACTACCTTCGCTATGCATCCCCTCTTCCCCTGGTGGATCCTCCGGCCCTGATAGGTCGTCACTTTGGACCATCCACACACACAGACCCGAAGGCTCTCATCTGAATCGGCTGAATCAACTGTCTTTTTGTTCCTTTTCAAACACGTATTTTGAGCTGAAACTATTATATATTCAATATTTGGTATTGACTTTTTGCTAGCGTCAGTCCTTTAATTTCACTCATTTTAGCTTTTTCGCAGCAAATAAATTGGAGACAACAGTGATATAGTTTGTACACGTATTAAAAACCACTCACCAGACCAGGTGAAGAAGTTCCTCTCAGGCTGGTTCAGATAGATTGGACTTTGCTTGAAGGTAATTTGAGGCATGAAGGTCATTGCATTCCTCTCTGGGATCCTCACTCCCCTCTGGGTGCATCCCATCTTCCCCTGGTGGGTCCTCAGGCCGTGGTAACTCGTCACTTTGGACCAACCACACACACAAACCTGGAAGCTCATGTCGAACGTGTTCAGTGTCTGTTGAAAAACACGTTTTTAAATTTTTATGCATTAAATATGTGATTTATTCTGAAGCAGAACTGAATCCAACATGGACAGTTTCATACTCTGCTCAGTTTTGTGGCAAATGAAATTAATTTTAAAAAATTGGGGGATTTACTGAAATGTTTTTCTCTGGATCTTTGTCAAAGTGTAAATCCCTGTGAAGAAACTTTTATTCTCACAAGTCCAACATAACTTTTTACTGCCAGTTCTGTATTTGCTGCTTTTACACTTTTATTTTCATTTCCTTGATATGTCTTATATGTGTTGACTCAGGCACTGACCGTACACTAGTATCATCTCACTGCTGCTGGTGACTGTCACAAACAATGTCTGCGCTGACACACCAGTGGTGACACACCTGCAAGACAATCCAGGCTTGGGTGTTCGGTGTGTGTGTGTGTGTGTGTTTGTACGTGTGTGTGTACGTGTGTGTGACGTCAAACAACAGAAGCTCCTTATGACAGGAGCCAATCTTTCATGAATAAACTGTAGCTGTGGAGTGAGTGGAATCAATAATAACTAACTATCTATAAAACACAAGGTACTTGACAAGTTAAAGGTAAAGTGTTTAAAACAGTAAAAGCAGCAGAATCAAAGTGTGCTGATCTCTGGAGGGACATGTTGTATTATAGTGGCAACAAAGAGGTCAAATATAGATTTAATAGAACCTGAATTAAACTTTTAACTAACCAGGAAAAAACAAAATATTCTTCTGTACTGACATCGTGTTTTGTGAGAGGATCTTGGACATGAACAATTTAACATTAACAATTTTTTTTACCTTTACAACAGGAAGCTTGATTGTTTCCTCCTGACAGCAGCATTTTGAAGTATTATAATTATTAACATATCCTAGATAACACATGTTTTCTACCTGCAGCATCACAGTAAAACAATATATTTCGCTCTGTGGTAGTAAATGTGTGTATCCCTGAACAAAAACTAGTTTCATAATTCATCCTTTAACTTTCACAGTTACTAAATGTCACAAAGTTCTTTATAAAGTTGATAAAGTTTCACCGTGCTCTGAAGCTTCGATGCTCCTCAGTCCGAGTGATGATCTCTCTGTCGTTTCCCGACTCTCCTCCTCTGTGTTCTCTCTCTTCAGGTTATTCACTTTTGTTTCATATGAAAAAAACAGGTTATACTCGCTCTCAGGAGATTTACATGCATTTAAAATTTGCAAGCTACAGCAGCGGCAGACACAGTTAGACACTAATTTGACAAGAATAGCGATGAAACTTAAAGAGAATTGAGTCAAAAATACACAAACAAAGAAGAAGTTTTACAAGAAAAGTCATATTTTTACAGAAATAAAGTCAAAAGTCATAACCTATAAGGATAAAGTCGTAATTTTACAGAAGTTAAAGGGGACGTATTATGAACATTCCACTTTTGTAGTGCTTCTACGAGTTAATTTGGGAATCTAGCATGTCTACCGTCCCAAAAGCTCTGGACACCTCTGAACGTTGACTCCACAGTGTGGAAGGCTCAAAACGATATGGTTGCAAGATTATATCTTTGTCTCCAGTAGCCATATTTCTACAGAGGTAATGGATAGCTAAAAATCTAGGCGCTTGTATCTCATGAAGGAGGGATGAGGGGAGGGGGGGTGAGAGGCGAGCTGGCCTCCGACACTCTGGTGGAGTTTATCTATGATGTAAGAAGTCTGTGGTCATCACATGTTTACACAGGGCAGCTGCAGTGACACTGGTCTGTATAATAATCCATTAATTCCACTGGTCAGGTGATCGAGGAACCAGTGGAGATCATCGACAACGAGCGCGAGCTGAAGGGCTTCCACAACATCGATGAGGTCATCAAGCTGGTCGGCTACTTCAAGAGCGAGAAGTCTCCTCGTAGGTGGAAGTGGACAGGCTTCAGATCAGTTACTGTGAATACTTCCTTCAGTTCTATCTTCTTCTGCCTGTTCTCCATCCAGACTTCATTGAGTACGATGATGCTGCCGAGGAGTTCCACCCCTTCGTCAAGTTCTACGCCACGTTTGACCCCAAGGTTCGAACTTCAATATCAAAGGAGAGCAGCAGAGCAAAAATCTGTTCTATTAAAATGTGAATATTTTCTGTTTCTCCTCTCGATTCACTGACTTCAGATCGCCAAGAAGCTGAAGCTGAAGATGAACGAGGTGGATTTCTACGAGCCGTTCATGGAGGACTCCGTCACCATTCCAGGGAAACCCCACATCGAGTCGGAGCTGGTGGAATACATCGAGCAGCACGACAGGTTCCTGCTCCACAAACAACTTATCTCCACATTTAGCAAAAACACAAGATCAGCATTTCAATATTTAAGTACGTAACATTTGAATTTGATTGTCTTAATGCTTCAGGCCCACTCTGAGGAAGCTGGAGCCTCACAGCATGTACGAGATCTGGGTAAGAGACTCATATGTAATTAAAGAGATTCAACAATATTCATATTTCACCTTGATGTAAAGAAATGGACATGTCCCCCGTCTCTCTGTTTACAGGAGGACGACATTAATGGAGAGCACATTGTTGCCTTTGCTGAGGAGGATGACCCTGGTTATATGTTTTATTCTTTATTTATAATCATAGCTCTGATATTATCCATACAGGACCCCCCCCCCCCCCCCCCCCCCCCCATCCACATACCTGACCTTTGACCTTTCCTCTAGATGGTTATGAATTCCTGGAAATCCTGAAGGAGGTGGCACGTGAGAACACCGACAACCCAAACCTCAGCATCATCTGGATCGACCCCGACAACTTCCCCTTGGTATGAACCCCCCCCCTGAACATATGGCTACATATTAACACTGATGAAAATTGCTGCTAATGTCTAATGGTATCATAACATATATTATATCATTTGATGTGATATCTCTGTGGTTTCCAGCTGGTGCCGTACTGGGAGAAGACGTTCGGTATCGACCTCTCTGCTCCTCAGATCGGTGTCGTTGATGTCGAGGATGTAAGCAAACTCCCCCCCCCCCCACACACTAAATCCTAAAACTAAATAAATGCTGCAAACTTGTTCGGAGTATTACCCAGAACAAAAACTATACACTTAAAAAAGTTTGGTTTTATGTGCATGCTATCCAGCTAGCCCTTTCTTGTACCGTCGTGCAATACCATGTTATACCACAAAGGGCGATAGTGAGACATTGCAGCATCCTGCTCACACATCAACATAAGTAGCAGCTGTGACTAACCATAAGCAGATCAGGTCAATCGCCCCCTGGTGGCTGGCTGCATTAAAGGGCCCACACCCTGCCTCTTCCATGTTAGCTGATGGGACGTGGACCAAACTAAAAAGTCACGTACATGTTGTGGAACTGATTTGTCCTCTGGTGATTTAGTGAAATGTCTCTGTCCGTCCTCGACAGGCCGACAGCGTGTGGCTGGAGATGGACGACGAGGACGACATGCCCACGGCTGACGAGCTGGAGCAGTGGGTCGAAGATGTTCTGTCTGGAAAGATCGACCCAGATGATGATGATGATGATGATGAAGATGATGACGATGATGATGATGATGATGAAGATGACGACGATGATGATGATGATGATGATGATGATGACGAGGACGATGATGATGATGAAGACGATGACGACGACGATGATGATGATGATGATGATGATGATGAAGACGATGACGACGATGATGATGATGATGATGATGAATAAATGTTTACTTCATTTTAATTTAGCCAGAAATGGCGAAAGCTAAAAGTAGAACCATTTTTTTCTAACACCAGCAAACACACTGTCACACAACTCACGACCCTCTGGGAAACTTTAACTGTCAGTTAGCGAGGCAGAGGGTTCGATTCCCTGCTCACCAACAGCTCTGGCGTTTTCTACCTTTTGTCACAGGGTTGCCCCCCCGTTCTCATTTCCTCCACTTTACTGTAATCCTGTTTCCATGATGTTTTCTACCTGATGACGAGAAGAAACAAACTCGCTCTTGTACTATTTTGAAAAGAGGAAAACCTGAACTCACTGGACAGTCTTAAAACTGAAATCTTGGAAAACCATCATAATACCAGAAAATAAAAAATACTACAATACAAGTTGTTTCTGCTCTCATATCAAAAATGAAAAAGAATAATTCCAAACCAACGCTGTAAATATACTGCTATACGTGTGTGTGTGAACTTATTTTTGTTGACTCTTTAACCAGCAGAAAAACTGACCTTGTCAGGACCAGCAGACCTTATGGGGACCAGCGTCCTTATGAGGTCCTGGTTTTGGTTTGGCTGTCCACAATGAATGGAAGTGAATGTACTGTCATTATACTGTGTACTTGTATGTATGTGCATTTATCTATCTATTTAGATAGAAAAAAATCATGGACAGGAAAATATATTTAATTTATTCCTCAAAAGAAAAGACAATGAACACATTGAGTATTTTTAATATACAAAGGAATCAAAACAAATGAGCACTGTAGCAGTTAAGGAAAATCTTACATGAAAATTTTATTATGAACAAACTCCCTCCCCGTACAATCCCTGTACGAGGAGGGATCAGTTAAAGTTGCACGGCAGCATGTTTGAAGGTAACATTAAATCTGCCAAGACATGAGTAATTAAATACAAACTATGATATATACATATGGAGTATTTTTATTATACAAAGGAATCAAAAGAAATTAGCACTGTAGCAGTTAAGGAAACTCTTACATGAAAATATAATTATGAACAAACTTATTTAGTCTTAATATCAAAGTTAGATGAACTGATATTTATTTGAAATGTCTGTACGATGTAGAGGAAGGGATCATTCAATGGTTTATTGCTCTGAATCAAATGCTTTAAGGTAATGAATCATCCCGTATAACAACTAAAGCGCTTTAACTTTCCTCTTTGTTCAAACTACTGTGTGCTGCCAGGATTTACTACCATAAAGATGGAAAAAGCTGCGCAGGTTAAAATAAGACTACCGTCAGTGCGAGAGAAGTTAAAATAGAAACAGTTCGTCAAAATCTAAAAACAGCGTCTGAGTCGGGTTCAACGTAGCCTTTGCTCTGATTGGTCGGCGGTCTAGGACGCGTGGTGCACGGCTCATTCGTTCTATTGAGGCTTTTGTTTCCCTCAAAATGGACGGGGAGGCACTTTTTTCCAACCATATCACAGGCCACAATCACAAACTGTTGAGTCTCAGTTACCTTAATACGTGTATTAAACCTTTGTTTCCTGGTTTCATTTTTTGGAGGACACTTGGAGGATAACACTTCAAACACCAGCATTTTCAAACTGCTGCTGCACAAGTTACCCTTCACATAGAGGCCAGACCGGCTGCAGATCTGCAGGACGTCCTTCGTCATATTGGCCAGGATGAACGACTGCTTCGGTGTTCTGCACCAGAGTCCTTTGTCTCTTAGATAGCTGCACAATGAGATCATCACATTGTTTAAAAATTCAACCCCTTTATGAGTATATTAACTGTATCTACTGATGATTTGTAATGATAAATATAATGATGCTCTTTGATATAACACAGTGCTGTTGCTGACATTGCCTCTTTCAAAATGCAACAATCTATAAAATAATTGAATTCACCTTTTCCAGTCTTTTATAGAATTCAAGCTCCTGTCTTCTGGAATGATGTGTCTTTCCGTAAAGTTTTTGTATTTCTGTTCAACGCTCCTGTGGTGACAGGGCTTCCAGTAGTTAGGCTTCTCTTGTTTGCTGGTAAACATCGTTTGGACGACAGTGAAGATGATGCCAGTCAGGAGAAGGATCTTCATTTTGTGTGAGTGTGAGAGAAAGATTATTACACAGGGTTTTTGAGCAGAACAATGTGTTGTTCAAAAACAATATTTATTCAGTATTCAACATTATTCGTCAGTGCAGTTTTTCGTTCCAAGGATCAAAGTTGACAACCAGGATGATATACAACTTTATTCTCTTAATTTATTTCTATATTCTTACGATATTACATCTTTATTCTATTGATTTTCTTCCCTTTAAGTGGCTTTAATTCTCCATCATAATGAACCATTACCGATATTTAAATTTTTTTCTATACAGTGCTTTGAATATTGTCATAGATATTATAATTACCAAATCACTTTTACTCCTTAATACAGTGTATATAAATACAACTGGTACATTAGAATCAGCCGGACTGAAGATGAGGTCAGTTTTATAATTTATAAAATTACTCTTGAGGCTGAGTTTAAGTTAGAAAGTATCAAACTTTAAATTGAATGTTAGAGAGAGACCTTTTCTCACCTTTCTCTGCAGCTGAGTTCGTCTGGAGAGGATGAAGTCTGTGCAATAAGTCAGGAAATGTTCATCTTTTATAAACATCTCAGCGTCCAAGAGTTTGACCACAAGAGAAAGACATCCAATGAAGATGCAGCAAACTCGTTTCTCACCATATATGTCTGTAGTTAGTGTGCAGATAGCGAGATACGGTCAGAGTGTGTGTGTGGTCTTCTGATATGTGATGATGTGCACGTTTGTGGTGAGTTCCGTGGGAAGTTGTCTAGCTCTAGCTCCTGTCTACCTCTCGTCTCTGAATCAGATCACGAGTCACTAAAGTGTGAGAAGATGCTCAAACCCTTCGTTCAGTAAACACAAGCAGGCGTGGGCGAGGGGGGTCGTCAGGTTATAAAGTTTTATTTGTTTACACCAACACCACAGAAATAAAGGACATAGAACAAAGCTCTCGTCATTTAAACCCTCTTCCTGTAACATGATTTATGAAATACAGTTTACATTAAACCACAACCAACAGACAACAACATCTTAGGAATATATATTTGATTATGTATGGAAGAAATATAATTCAGCCCTTGAACACCTGAGCACCCACATGCACCTACATACACATGTCAGCTCACTTAGGGCTGTATCATCTGGAGCGCCCCCCGAGTGGCTGGCTGCGTATAGGGCATAGCTCCATGTTAATTGATGGGACTTGGACCAACCCAAAAAGTCAAAGTACCTGTTAAATAAAACGACTCAGGCTCCAAATGATGAAAAAACCACAAGATAAGATAAGATAATAAAATAAAATAAGATTCTTTATTATCCCTACAAGGGGACATTTATAGGCATCACCCGTATTCAACATATTTTGCCTTCATATTTTTAACAGGAGGAAGTGGAGACAAGTCGTCCATCTTTATCTGCGTCTCTGATAATGTCATAATATAATATATTGTAATTTTCAGCCACTGTAACGGACACAAGCTTCATTTACTGTCTTTCTACAGGGGAGATGATCAGAGGAGCTGCATTCTGACCATTTTGTTGGAGATGTGGACTGAAGTACGGGAAGATCTCTCCACCGAACAAACACTCAGTGAACGAGTGAATGTGAGACTGAGCGATCGTGTCGTAGAAGGACAAGAGACCCTCCTCGTAGTCCACGAACACCCCCACCTTCTGAGGTGTGTCTCTCAGGGACAGGCGGACGCGTGGAGCTGTCAGGGCTGCGAAACCTTTGACCCCATAGTGTGTGTGTGTGGGGGGGGGGCTGTCTGGGACCATTTTGTGGGTGTCTTTGTGCAGGCTGGGAAAAAGAGGTGTGATAGCTGTGGAGGGGGGTTGGGAATGTGGGTTAGGGTTAGAACTGGTCCATCGTCTGTCGAATCTGCAGTAAAAGTTATTCAGGTCGTTTGCAAGTTTAAGGTCTTGGGGGAATTTGGTTTTGCAGCAAGTTGTTGGTTCAGCTTCTTTTTATACTGTTGTTTGGCCTTCTTCATCTCCTCAACAAACAAGTTTTTAATCAGTTTGAACTCATCCATGTCCCCACTCTTGAAGGCCGCCTCTTTCTCCAAATAACGCTGTTTGAGTTCTGCTGTGAACCAGGGCTTGTCGTTGTTGTAACTCACCCAGGTCTGTGTCGGAATACATCTGTCTTCACAGAAGCTGATGTAGGACGTCACAGCATCTGTGTATTCTTCCAGGCTGTTAGAAGCAGTTCTAAAAGTTTCCCAGTCTGTGTTGTCCAGGGAGTCACGCAGCTCATCCACAGCTTCTCTGCTGCTCCAGTTCTGACATCTCAGCACATCAGGTTTCTGTCTGGAAGCCGGGATCAGGTGAATGAGATTGTGGTCGGATAGACCCAGAGCAGCATGGGAAACTGCATGATACGCCTTGTTGATGGTGCTGTAGCAGTGGTCCAGAGTTTTCTTCCCCCTAGTCGGGCATTTGACAAACTGTTCGTATTCGTGGAGTTCCTGAGGTAAGTTGGCCTTATTAAAGTCCCCAAGGATAATGACAGTGGAAGTCTTGTGCTCTCTCCTTCTCTTCACTCCTTGTATCTGCTCTGCGAGTTGTCGTTGAGCCTCGCGCACGTTAGCTTTCGGATGAATGTAAACTCCGGCCAGAATAAAAGAGGTGAATTCATGAGGAGAGTAGAACGGTCTGCAGTCGATGAAAAAGGTTTCCAGGTCCGGAGAACAGGATTTTAAAATCTCTGTCACGTCGCTGCACCAGCCATGGTTTATATAGAAACAAATCCCTCCACCTCTCTTTTTGCCTGAGCGTTTCGGGTCGCAGTCTGCACGTAACAGCTGAAAGCCGGTCAGCTCTACGTCAGAGACCGGTGTATCTTTGGTCAGCCACGATTCCGTAAAACACAAAAAAGAAGAAAGAGCAAAGTCTCTATTTGTCGTGATGAGAAGGCGCAGTTCATCCATCTTGTTGCTCAGTGAGTTGACATTCGAGAGGAGTATCATCGGTAGAGGAGAACATAATCCTCCCTCCAAAGTATCAACACTTGTGTTGTTCCAATCCGTGGCTTCATCCAGAGAGATCTGCGTGAGGGGAAATCTCACAATGTCAGTTTCAAATCAACCTCATGGAGACGTGACCATGTCTTTGCAGGTCAGATCCTCGACTCACCTGAAGGTCTAGGTTTCCGTCCAACTCAGCGATGGTCTTCTGGAGTTTGACAGTTTCTCTTTTCAGCCTCTGAAGCAGATCCTTTCCTTCTCTCTTTACACTTTGTTTCCTTTAAGGTCAAATACAGGTCGTTACACTGATGGATCAATAATACGTCTGACCACACTTCACTGTGAGCCACGTAGAACCAACCTCTCCTTCAGAGGCTGCAGAGCTCTTTGCTGAGCGTCCTTCACGACGTTCTTCACCTCGGAGAAGACGTTGTTGATCTCCAGCCACTCGGTGTCCAAGCTAACCTGATGATTGACAGTGGACATGTCAAGAGAAACATGAACAGAAACCATATTGGAAAGTGAATTCTTACCTTCAAGCCTTTCACAGATAATTCCAATTCTGCCATCTTGAGTTTCCTAATATGAACTCTGCACTGTAGCTCAGCCTTAAAGGAAGAAAGACGACAATTAAATAAAGTGTAATAGAACCGTAGACGTCAAAGATGGTCGACGTGTCTCCACTTCCTCCCGTTGCATGAAAATGAAGCCAAAATATCCCAAATATTCTGCTGCTGCCATCTTGTGCTGGTGATTTGGAGCGAATCGCTCTCAGCTGTCAATCATAACGTTTCACAGCATTTTAATCTCATCACAATAATAAGGAAAAGTCTGAGAACAAATTTGCGATATTTATGAGAATAAAGTCACATTACGAAAATCATGAAACACGACTATATTTATTTATATTAATTATATTCTTAGCATTTTAAGAATTTATTCTTGCTTGCTTCATTCAAAATTACAGTAAACATCTTTTAGAAAATGCTTTTTTACGTGTACTTTGCATTTAGCACACAGGTGGCGTCCATTTTCTTTCCCCATCTTTCACACATGCACCAAATATATTTTTAAAAAAGGATTCATCCTCTGGGGACCATGTGGTGTCTGTGCCAAGTTTCAGATTTTTCTGAGTGATGACCCAATAAACAGTTTCATTCAGTGTTATTAGAAGTATAATAATAACCTTCATGCGCAGTTTTTCCGCCTCCCTCTGCTCCTCTTCTTCCTCCTCTGTTGGATGGACGGCGGTCGTTGGAGGCGTCGTCTAAAAGGAGAAAACATTCGGTAACAAAATGATGAAGAATCAAACTCTTTGTTCTTACGATCTGATTCACAGGATGAAGCTGCAGTAGCTCCCCAGCGTGACGTTCTAACAGGTCAAACATCTGAGCCTGCACCTGCTCGGCGCCGGTGGAGAACTCGAGCGCTCGACGAGGTCGGTACGTGTTGGTGGCGGTTTGATGACGTGGGGGGGGCTCAGGAGTCTGGAAAACTGTGGAAACAAAGCTGTCATTCAAAGCTGCTGTAATGTGTGTATTCGTGTAAAGTTAAAACTCGTACATGGTTCTCTTGTCTCGGCCGCGGTGATGACGGCAGCTGCTGGATGAATGTGGCCGGTGAGTGTCTGCGGTGAATGGTCGATGGGAGGCTAAGAAAAGAGATTCAATCGTTTTCAGTCTGAAGGACTTTACAAACTTCTTACACTCAATAATTGCAATGATTGAAAAAAAGTGGCAAATGAAGTTTACAGGAATAAAGTTATCAGGCTCGCTCAGCTGGATTGGACGTCCCGTGGGGGGGGTTTGACGAGGGTAACTCCTCCTCTCTGGGTCCATCACTCCATTCTGCATGCATCCCATCTTCCCCTGGTGGATCCTCAGGCCGTGGTAACTCGTCACTTTGGACCAACCACACACACAAACCTGGAGGCTCATGTCGAACGTGTTCAGTGTCTGTTGAAAAACACGTTTTTTAAATTTTTATGCATGAAATATGTGATTTATTCTGAAGCAGAACTGAATCCAACATGGACAGTTTCACACTTTGCTCAGTTTTCTACTAAATGTATCGGAGTTTAATCTTTTGGAATAAGAACTTTATCATTCTCACATTGACTATCCGCGTGATTTTTTTTATTTAAACTTTTTTTATAATACAGAATTGTGGCAAAAGAAAATAAAAAAAGATTTTGTCCATAACTTTTATGTGTCAGATAGAAAAGTTTTAACACTTGGATTTACTGAAATGTTTTTCTCTGGATCTTTGTCAAAGTGTAAGTCCCTGTGAAGAAACTTTTCTTCTCACAAGTCCAACATAACTTTTTACTGCCAGTTCTGTATTTCAGTCAGACTAGTCACGTTCGATCATGTAATATATTTATTACAACAGATTTAGTGTTTGGCGTCTGGGCTCCAACTTAATCACTTCCCCATATGATTACACAGGAATGATTGGAGTGATGAGCAAATGCTTGTAACCCCCCGTTGGAGCCTACAGGTGAATGCTAGGGTGGTGGAGGGACTGAAGCAACAGGAAGCAATACTGCAGCAGCAGTGCAAGCAAGAGGGGTTGATGGGAAATGTCTCTCTGGTTAAATAGACCACCTGATAAGGTGGGTGTGTATTATAGATGGTTGTGGAGATTGAGGCATGTCACATGATGTATGTCACATGATGTATGTCACATGATTGGCGCAGCGCAGCTCGAGTTGCCTGCCAGAACTAGCTCGCAGGCGTCGCCATATTTGCTGCTTTTACACTTTTATTTTCATTTCCTTGATATGTGTTATCTGGATTGACTCAGGCGCTGACTGTACACTATCATCTCACTGCTGCTGGTGACTGTCACAAACAAAGTTGTGTGTGTGTGTGTGTGTGTGTGTAATCTCAAACAACAGAAGGTCAGTATGACAGTTTCAATTAATAAACTAACTGTGAAGTGAGTTGAATCAATAATAACTAACTTTATTTTTAAACAAAAGGTGCTTAACAAGTTACAACTAAAGTGTTTAAAACAGTAAAAGCAGCAGAATCAAAGTGGGCTGATCTCTGGAGGGACATGTTGTATTATAGTGGCAACAAAGAGGTCAAATATAGATTTAATAGAACCTGAATCAAACTTTTAACTAACTAGGAAAAAACAAAATATTCTTCTGTACTGACATCGTGTTTTGTGAGAGGATCCTGGACATGAACAATTTAACTTTAACAGTTTTTTTACGTTTACAACAGGAAACTTGATGTTTTTCCTCCTGACAGCAGCATTTTGAAATATTATATTTATTAACACATCCTACTGTGTGTTTTCTACCTGCAGCATCACAGTCAAACAATATATTTCGCTATGTGGTAGTAAATGTGTGTATCCCTGAACAAGAACAAGTTTCATAATTCATCCTTTAACTTTCACAGTTACTAAATGTCACAAAGTTCTTTATAAAGTTGATAAAGTCTCACCGTGCTCTGCAGCGTCGATGCTCCTCAGTCCGAGTGATGATCTCTCTGTCGTTCCCCGACTCTCCTCCTCGGTGTTCTCTCTCTTCAGAACGTTCACTTTTGTTTCATGCGAAACAAACAAGGACTCCTCCTTCTCAGAATATTGACCAACTGCATTTATTAACTACAGCAGCGGCAGACATCATTTTACAAGAGTAGCGATGTAACTTAAAGAGAATTGAGTAAAAACTACACAAACAAAGACAAAGTTTTACAAGAAAAGACATATTTTACAAGACAAAAACCATAACTCTATAAGGATAAAGTCGTAATTTTACAGAAGTTAAGTCAAAGGAGGTAATTTTACAATTAAATCATCATTCTATGAGAATAACGTAATTAAAATGTAAGTAAAGTAAGAAGAATAAAGTTGTAATTTGGTGAAGAAACTTATATAAACTGAAGTTAATTATCATCATGAGGTCAAAAATGTAACATTTTGCTCAATCTTTTCACGGGAATATGAATATGATCCGGTTTCTATTTTTGGAATTAGGTATTTTTATTTGGTCCCTTCACCCACACACGTTTTGGTGAAATGAGAAATTAGAAAACCACACTTTACTGAGCTACATTAAGTTTCACATATGTACAACAAAAAATGTCTTCTCAGCCTCAAAGCTGTGACAGATGAATTTAATGATCATAAAACATATCAAACTAAATATTGAAATCTTTAACATCTGCTTCCATAGCGCCTCTAGTGGTCAAACAGGACACCATGTGTACAAGTTCATTGGTCAGGTTATAAAGTTTTATTTGTTTACACCAACACCACAGAAATAAAAGACATAGAAAAAAGCTCTCGTCATATAAACCCTCTTTCTTTAACATGATTTATGAAATACAGTTTACATTAAACCACAACCAACACACAACGACATCTTAGGAATATATATTTGATTATTTATGGAAGAAATAGAATTCAGCCCTTGAACACCTGAGTACCCACATGCACCTACATACACATGTCAGCTCACTTAGGGCTATATCCTCTGGACCGCCCCCAGGTGGCTGGCTGTGTATAGGGCATAGCTCCATGTTAATGGATGGGACATGGACCAACCCAAAAAGTCAAAGTACCTGTTAAATAAAATGACTCTGGCTCCAAATGATGAAAAAAGCAAAAGATAAGATAAGATAATAAAACAAAATAAGATTCTTTATTATCCCTACAACGGGGACATTTATAGGCATCACCCGTATTCAACATATTATGGCTTCATATTTAACAGTAGGAAGTGGAGATGTGTCTTCCATCTTTATCTGCATCTCTGATAATGTCATAATATAATATATTGTAATTTTCAGCCACTGTAACGGACACAAGCTTCATTTACTGTCTCTCTACAGGGGAGATGATCAGAGGAGCTGCGTTCTGACAATTTTTTTGGAGATGTGGACTGAAGTACGGGAAGATCTCTCCACCGAACGAGCACTGAGTGAACGAGTGAATGTGAGACCGAGCCGTCACGAGACCCTCCTCGTAGTCCACGAACACCCCCACCTTCTGAGGTTTGTCTCTCAGGGGCAGGCGGACACGTGGAGCTGTCAGGGCTGCGTTACCTTTGACCCCATAGTGTGTGTGTGTGTGGGGGGGGGGGGGGGGGGGGGGGGCTGTCTGGGACCATTTTGTGGGTGTCTTTGTCCAGGCTGGGAAGAAGAGGTGTGATAGCTGTGGAGGGGGGTTGGGAATGTGGGTTAGGGTTAGAACTGGTCCATCGTCTGTCGAATCTGCAGTAAAAGTCATTCAGGTCGTTTGCAAGTTTAAGGTCTTGGGGGAATTTGGTTTTGCAGCAAGTTGTTGGTTCAGCTTCTTTTTATACTGTTGTTTGGCCTTCTTCATCTTCTCAACAAACGACTTTTTAATCAGTTTGAACTTATCCATGTCCCCACTCTTGAAGGCCGCCTCTTTCTCCAAATAACGCTGTTTGAGTTCTGCTGTGAACCAGGGCTTGTCGTTGTTGTAACTCACCCAGGTCTGTGTCGGAATACATCTGTCTTCACAGAAGCTGATGTAGGACGTCACAGCATTTGTGTATTCTTCCAGGCTGTTAGAAGCAGTTCTAAAAGTTTCCCAGTCTGTGTTGTCCAGGGAGTCACGCAGCTCATCCACAGCTTCTCTGCTGCTCCAGTTCTTAGATCTCAGCACAGCAGGTTTAGAAAGTTTGAGTTTCTGTCTGGAAGCCGGGATCAGGTGAATGAGATTGTGGTCGGATAGACCCAGGGCAGCGCGGGAAACTGCATGATACGCCGTCTTGATGGTGCTGTAGCAGTGGTCCAGAGTATTCTCCCCCCTAGTCGGGCATTTGACTAACTGTTCGTATTCGGGGAGTTTGTGAGATAAGTTGGCCTTATTAAAGTCCCCGAGGACAATGACAGTGGAAGACTTGTGCTCTCTCCTTCCCCTCACTCCTTGTATCTGCTCAGCGACTTGACATTGAGCCTTGTGCACGTTAACTTGTGGGTGGATGTAAACTCCGGCCAGGATAAAAGAGGTGCATTCAGGGGGAGAGTAGAACGGTCTGCAGTCGATGAAAAAAGTTTCCAGTTCCGGAGAACAGGATTTTTTAATCACTTTCACGTCGCTGCACCAGCCATGGTTTATATAGAAACAAATCCCTCCAGCTCTCGCTTTGCCTGAGAGGATCGGGTCGCGGTCCGCACGTAACAGTTGAAAGCCGGTCAGCTCTACGTCAGAGACCAGTATATCTTCGGTCAGCCCCGATTCCGTAAAACACAAAACAGAATAATCGGCAAAGTCTCTATTTGTCGTGATGAGAAGGTGCAGTTCATCCATCTTGTTTCTCAGTGAGTTGACATTGGAGAGGAGTATCCTCGGTAGAGAAGAACATAATGCTCTCTCCAAAGTATCAACACTTGTGTTGTTCCAATCCGTGGCTTCATCCAGAGAGATCTGCGTGAGGGGGAATCTCACAACTTCAGTTTCAAATCAACCTCATGGAGACGTGACCATGTCTTTGCAGGTCAGATCCTCGACTCACCTGAAGGTCTAGGTTTCCTTCCAACGCAGCGATGGTCTTCTGGAATTTGACAGTTTCTCTTTTCAGCCTCTGAAGCAGACCCTTTCCTTCTCTCTCTACACTTTGTTTCCTTTAAGGTCAAATACAGGTCGTTACACTGATGGATCAATAATACGTCTGACCACACTTCACTGTGAGCCACGTAGAACCAACCTCTCCTCCACAGGCTGCAGAGATCTTTGCAGAACGGTCTCCATGACTTTCTTCACCTCGGAGAAGACGTTGTTGATCTCCAGACACTCGGTGTCCAATCTAACCTGATGATGGACAGTGGACATGTCAAGAGAAACATGAACAGAAACCATATTGGAAAGTGAATTCTTACCTTCAAGCGTTTCACAGATAATTCCACTTCTTCCATCTTGAGTTTCCTAATATGAATTCTGCACTGTAGCTCAGCCTTAAAGGAAGAAAGACGACAATTAAATAAAGTGTAATAGAACCGTAGACGTCAAAGATGGTCGACGTGTCTCCACTTCCTCCCGTTGCATGAAAATGAAGCCAAAATATCCCAAATATTCTGCTGCTGCCATATTGTGCTGGTGATTTGGAGCGAATCGCTCTCAGCTGTCAATCATAACGTTTCACAGCATTTTAATCTCATCACAATAATAAGGAAAAGTCTGAGAACAAATTTGCGATATTTATGAGAATAAAGTCACATTACGAAAATCATGAAACACGACTATATTTATTTATATTAATTATATTCTTAGCATTTTACAACTTTATTCTTGCTTGCTTCATTCAAAATTACAGTAAACATCTTTAGAAAATGCTATTTTACGTGTACTTTGCCTTTAAGACACAGGTGGCGTCCATTTTCTTTCCCCATCTTTCACACATGCCCCAAATATATCTTTTTGAAAAAGGATTCATCCTCTGGGGACCATGTGGTGTCTGTGCCAAGTTTCAAATTTTTCAGATTGATGACCCAATAAACAGTTTCATTCAGAGTTATTAGAAGTGTAATAATAACCTTCATGCGCAGTTTTTCCGCCTCCCTCTGCTCCTCTTCTTCCTCCTCTCTTGGAGGGACGGCGGTCGTTGGAGGCGTCGTCTAAAAGGAGGAAAACATTAGATAATATAATTATGGAGAATCAAACTCTTTGTTCTTACGATCTGATTCACAGGATGAAGCTGCAGTAGCTCCCCAGCGTGACGTTCTAACAGGTCAAACACCTCTGTCTCCACCTGATCGGCGCCGGGGGAGAAATCGAGCGCTCGACGAGGTCCCTCCGTGTTGGTGGCGGTTTGATGACGTGGGGGGGGCTCAGGAGTCTGGAAAACTGTGGAAACAAAGCTGTCAATCAAAGCTGCTGTAATGTGTGTATTCGTGTAAAGTTAAAACTCGTACATGGTTCTCTTGTCTCGGCCGCGGTGACGTCGGCAGCTGCTGGATGAATGTGGCTGGTTAGCACATTTCACCTTTTTTGCAGCATATAAATATTAATATAGTTTGTACATTTACTAAGAACCACTCACCAGACTCTGTAGAAGTCATCACAGGCTCGTTCGGCTCGGTCAGATTGTTTGGATCATCCATGGAGGAAGTTTGAGCGAACGTTTTCAGTGTCTGTTGAAAAACAAGTTTTTACATTTTTATGCATGAATTTTGTGATTTATTCTGAAGCAGAACTGAATCCAACATGGACAGTTTCACACTTTGCTCAGTTTTCTACTAAATGTATCGGAGTTTAATCTTTTGGAATAAGAACTTTATCATTCTCACATTGACTATCAGCGTGATTTCTTTTATTTAAAAAAATGTATAATACAGAATTGTGGCAAATGAAAATAAAAAAATATTTTTCATAACTTTTATGTGTCAGATAGAAAAGTTTTAACACTTTGATTCACTGAAATGTTTTTCTCTGGATCTTTGTCAAAGTGTAAGTCCCTGTGAAGATACTTCCAACATAACTTTTTACTGCCAGTTCTGTATTTCCTGCTTTTACACTTTTATTTTCATTTCCTTGATATGTGTTATCTGGATTGACTCAGGCGCTGACTGTACACTATCATCTCACTGCTGCTGGTGACTGTCACAAACAATGTCTGCGCTGACACACCTGCGGGGACACACCTACAAGACAATCCATTCTTGGGTGTGTGTATGTGTGTCTTTGTGTGTGACGTCAAACAACAGAAGGTCAGTGTGACAGGAGCCAATCTTTCATGAATAAACTGTAACTGTGGAGTGAGTGGAATCAATAATAACTAACTTAATTTATAAAACACAAGGTGCTTGACAAGTTACAATTTAATAGAACCTGAATCAAACTTTTAACTAACCAGGAAAAAACGAAATATTCTTCTGTACTGACATCGTGTTTTGTGAGAAGATCTTGGACATGAACAATTTAACTTTAACAGTTTTTTACGTTTACAACAGGAAGCTTGATTGTTTCTTCCTGACAGCAGCATTTTGAAGTATTATATTTATTAACACATCCTAGATAACACAAGTTTTTTACCTGCAACATCACAGTAAAACAATATATTTCGCTCTGTGGTAGTAAATGTTTGTATCCCTGAACAAGAACAAGTTTCATAATTCATCCTTTAACTTTCACAGTTACTAAATGTCACAAAGGTCTTTATAGAGTTGATAAAGTCTCACCGTGCTCTGAAGCTTCGATGCTCCTCAGTCCGAGTGATGTTCTCTCTGTCGTTTCCCGACTCTCCTCCTCTGTGTTCTGTCTCTCATCAGGTTATTCACTTTTGTTTCATATGAAACAAACAGGTTATACTCGCTCTCAGGAGATTTACAAACTACAGCAGCGGCAGACATCGTTTTATAAGAGTAGCAATGAAACTTCAAGAGAATTTAGTCAAAACTACACAAACAAAGACGGAGTTTTATAAGAAAAGACATATTTTACAAGACAAAAGTCATAACTTTATAAGGACAAAGTCTTAATTTTACAGAAGTTAAGTCAAAGGAGGTAATTTTACAATTAAATCATCATTCTATGAGAATAACGTAATTAAAATGTAAGTAAAGTAAGAAGAATAAAGTTGTAAATTGGTGAAGAAACTTATATAAGTTAATTATCATCATGAGGTCATAAATATGACATTTTGCTCAAACTTTTCAGGGGAATATGATTATGATCCGGTTTCTAATTTTGGAATTAGGTATTTTTATTTGGTCCCTTCACCCACACACGTTTTGGTGAAATGAGAAATTAGAAAACCACACTTTACTGAGCAACATTAAGTTTCACATATGTACAACAAAAAATGTCTTCTCAGCCTCAAAGCTGTGACAGATGAATTTAATGATCATAAAACACATAAAACTAAATATTGAAATCTTTAACATCTGTTTCTATAGAGCCTCTAGTGGTCAAACAGGACACCATGTGTACAAGTTCAATGGTCAGGTTATAAAGTTTTATTTGTTTTATACCAACACCACAAAAATAAAAGACATAGAAAAAAGCTCTCGTCATATAAACCCTCTTCCTGTAACATGATTTATGAAATACAGTTTACATTAAACCACAACCAACACACAACGACATCTTAGGAATATATATTTATTTATTTATTTATGGAAGAAATAGAATTGAGTACACACATGCACCTACATATTACACATGTCAGCTCACTTAGGGCTATATCCTCTGGAGCGCCCCCAGGTGGCTTGCAGTGTATAGGGCATAGATCCATGTTAATGGATGGGACATGGACCAAACCAAAAAGTCAAAGTACCTGTTAAATAAAACGACTCCGGCTCCAAACGATGGCGAAAGCACAAGATAAGATAAGATAAGATAATAAAATAAGATTCTTTATTATCCCTACAACGGGGATATTTATAGGCATCACCCGAATCCTGTGTATTTTGCCTTCATATTTTTAACAGTAGGAAGTGGAGTCGCGTCGTCCATCTTTATCTGCATCTCTGATAATGTCATAATATAATATATTGTAATTTTCAGCCACTGTAACGGACACAAGCTTCATTTACTGTCTCTCTACAGGAGAGATGATCAGAGGAGCTGCGTTTTGACCATCTTCTTGGAGATGTGGACTGAAGTACGGGAAGATCTCTCCACCGAACAAACACTCAGTGAACGAGTGAATGTGAGACCGAGCCGTCGTGTCGTAGAAGGACACGAGACCCTCCTCGTAGTCCACGAACACCCCCACCTTCTGAGGTTTGTCTCTCAGGGACAGGCGGACGCGTGGATCTGTCAGGGCTGCGTACTGGTCGTCCTCGCAGTGGACGGTCGCCCAGTAGCCGTTGTCTGGGTTCAACGAGAGCTTCCCCTTGCGGTTTGCGTCCCCTCTGGCCACGCCCAGGTCCCACCCGGTCTTCTTGCCGACCTCCACCTCCCAGTATGACCTCCCAGAGGACAAACCGTTGAGTCCCAGGATGCTGCCGAACATGTCAAACCTCTCCGGAGTGTCGTGGACTTCCTGGTACTTTCCTCCGTCCTGCACCTCCTTCCCATCGTCAGAGAGAGAGAGGCAGTGATGGGCTGTAGCTGGGTCCAGCTTCACATCCACTGCAGAAGAACACAACAGAATAAAGGACATAGAATCATGTCGTGAAATATGAATAATTTGCCGATGGATACAGGGCATAAATGGAATCGTCTCCTTCTTCATACGAGGTCACAGGTTTCGTGTCAAACGACAGCGTCTGACCTCCAAGGATAAAATCTGGTTATCAGTCGTTACAGCAAAACGCCTAATGCATAAGTGTGTCACTGACAAAGTGAAAAGTTATTGTAATTTTTCTGCAAAAATGTACTCGTTGAAATAGGAAAAGAGACATTAAGCAAATCAAACTTTAAAACAAGGATGAAAGTTTACTATATTCATGATATAAAACTATGTATTGACTTTTGAAAAAGACAATACATAGTTTTATATCTGGCTGCTCCTTCATGAGAGTCCATTTCATCAAGTTTTTGAGGAAATGGGTCATAAGAAATATTCTGTTTACCACCGAACACCAAAGTTAAAATACAGGAGAAGACTTCTCTCAGTTCTTTTGCTCGAGCATCACAGCTGTGGTGAACTTGTTGAGGAAGTTGGTGTTTTTAACAAAGGAAGTGTCGTCGGTGCAGTTTCCGTTTCACACTTTTCTTGAGAAATCTTCAAGAATAGATGATGATGTTTTTTTTTATTCAGATCCAGGAATTGGATTACAAAAACAAAACATATCAAACTATAAATGATAACGTCCAAATTTCTAAAATTGAATAAAAACGGCTGCGAAATGTTTATTTTATTTTGTTCTGAAAAACGTACAACCCAAAATGAGAAGATGTGAGTTTATTATTCAGACTAGTGAACTAATAAGAGAAACTGGAATCACATGTAATCATATATTGAAAAAAGCTGAGACACACACCTGCAAATGTGGGGAATCTCTTGAGTTCTGTGAAAACAAAGATGAAGTTAAAGTCACACAGATCTTCATCAGATGAAACACAAACCTGGATGAACACAAAGGACTCACCAACAGAGGAGAGCTCTTCTAGGTGCAGCTGAATTTGTTCCATCATGGCTGACGTTGTGGTTCTCAAGGAACCGAAGGAGAACGAGGTATCAACACTTGTGTTGTTCCAATCCGTGGGTTCATCAGGAGAGATCTGCGTGAGGGGGAATCTCACAACGTCAGTTTCAAATCAACCTCATGGAGACATGACCATGTCTTTGCAGGTCAGATCCTCGACTCACCTGAAGGTCTGGGTTTCCGTCCAACTCAGCGATGGAGTTCTGGAGTTTGACAGTTTCTCTTTTCAGCCCCTGAAGCAGATCATTTCCTTCTCTCTTTACCTTTTCTCTCCTTTAAGGTCAAATACAGGACGTTACGCTGATGGATCAATAATAGGTCTGACCACACTTCACTGTGAGCCACGTAGAACCAACCTCTCCTCCACAGGCTGCAGAGATCTTTGCCGAGCGTCCTGCACGACTTTCATCATCTTGGAGAAGACGTTGTTGATCTCCAGCCACTCGGTGTCCAAGCTAACCTGATGATGGACAGTGGACATGTCAAGAGAAACATGGACAGAAACCATATTGAAAAACGTGAATTCTTACCGTCAAGCCTTTCACAGATAATTCCACTTCTGCCATCTTGAGTTCTGTCATTTGAATTTTCTGCTGTAGCTCCGCCCTCTTGTTGTCTTGCTTTGCCTTAAAGGAAGAAAGAGGAGAAATAAACAAAGTGAAATAGAACTGTAGACGAAACAAGTGATGACCCAATAAACAACTTTATTCAGTGTTTTTAGAAGTGTAATAATAACCTTCATGCGCAGTTTTTCCACCTTCCTCTGTTTCTCCTCTTCCTCCTCTCTTGGAGGGACGGCGGTCATTGGAGGCGTCGTCTAAAAGGAGGAAAACATTCGGTAATATAACGATGAAGAATCCGTTTCTTCGGCATCTGTTGATTGTGTGGAACTCTTTGTTCTTACGATCTGATTCACAGGATGAAGCTGCAGTAGCTCCCCAGCGTGACGTTTCAACAGGTCAAACATCTGAGCCTCCACCTGCTCGGCGCCGGTGGAGAACTCGAGCGCTCGACGAGGTCGGTACGTGTTGGTGGTGGTTTGATGACGTGGGGGGGGCTCAGGAGTCTGGAAAACTGTGGAAACAAAGCTGTCAATCAAAGCTGCTGTAATGTGTGTATTCGTGTAAAGTTAAAACTCGTACATGGTTCTCTTGTCTCGGCCGCGGTGATGACGGCAGCTGCTGGATGAATGTGGCCGTTGAGTGTCTGCGGTGAATGGTCGATGGGAGGCTAAGAAAAGAGATTCAATCGTTTTCAGTCTGAAGGACTTTACAAACTTCTTACACTCAATAATTGCAATGATTGAAAAAAAATGGCAAATGAAGTTTACAGGAATAAAGTTATCAGGCTCGCTCAGCTGGATTGGACCTCCCGTGGGGGGGGTTTGACGAGGGTAACTCCTCCGCTCTGGGACCCTCACTCCATTCTGCATGCATCCCTTCTTCCCCTGGTGGATCCTCAGGCCCTGATAGGTCATCTCCATCCAACCACACTCACAAAACAGAGGGTACTCGTCTGAGTCGTCTGTTTTGAGACATTATGGAAGAATTAAATTAATATTTGGTCTTTATTTCCTTTTTAAATACGCATTCAGAACCAGAAAATACAACTATTATATATTCAATATTTCGGTACTTGATTCGTTTTCCACTTTGTTTTCTGTATCGTAACTTTAATTAAGCACATTTTACCTTTTTTGCATCATATAAATATTGATATAGTTTGTACATTGACTAAGAACCACTCACAAGACTCTATAGAAGTCATCACAGGCTCGGTCAGCTGGATTGGACGTCCCGTGAAGGGAATCAGAGGAGGGTAACTCTTCCTCTCTGGGATCCTCACTCCCTTCTCTGTGCATCCCATCTTCCCCTGGTGGATCCTCAGGCCCTGATAGGTCGTCACTTTGGACCAACCACACCCACAGACCTGGAGGCTCTCATCTGAACCGGCTGTTTGAGACATTATGGATAAGATTGGTTATACCTTCAACTTTTCAAATATGTATTTTGAAGCTGAAACTATTATATATTCAATATTTGGTATTGACTTTTTGCTAGCGTCAGTCCTTTAATTTCACACATTTTAGCTTTTTGGCAGCAAATAAATTGGAGACAACAGCGATATAGTTTGTACACTGATTAGAAACCACTCACCAGACCAGGTGAAGATGTTCCTCTCAGGCTCGTTCAGATAGATTGGACTTTCCTTGAAGGTAATTTGAGGCATGAAGGTCATTGTGTTCCTCTCTGGGATCCTCACTCCCCTCTGGGTGCATCCCATCTTCCCCTGGTGGGTCCTCAGGCCGTGGTAACTCGTCACTTTGGACCAACCACACACACAAACCTGGAAGCTCATGTCGAACGTGTTCAGTGTCTGTTGAAAAACACGTTTTTTATATTTTTATGCATTAATATGTGATTTATTCTGAAGCAGAACTGAATCCAACATGGACAGTTTCACACTCTGCTCAGTTTTGTGGCAAATGAAAATAAAATAAAAAAATTGTTTGATTTGAAATGTTTTTCTCTGGATCTTTGTCAAAGTGTAAGTTCCTGTGAAGACACGTTTGATTCTCACAAGTCCAACTTAACTCTTTACTTCCAGTTCTGCATTTCCTGCTTTTACACTAACTTTCATTTCATTGATTTGATCTGAGCTGAGTGGACTCAGGTGAATCATGGTGTTTGGTCGCCCTCTAGTGGCACTGACTGGACACCATCCAATCACTGCTGCTGGTGAATATCACAAACCAAGGTGTGTGTGTGTGTGTGTGTGCGTGTGTTTGCGTGTGTGTGCGTGTGTGTGCGTGTGTGAGTGTGTGCGTGTGTGTGTGTGTGTGTGTGTGTGTGTGTGTGTGTGTGAAACCGCAAACAACAGAAGCTCAATATGATAAGAGCCAATCTGTCAATGAATAAAATCTGAATAATATTTTTTTCTAACCAGGAAAAAAGCAGAACAAATATTCTTCTGTACTGACATCGTGTTTTGTGAGAGGATCTTGAACATGAACAATTTAACTTTAACTGTTTTTTTACGTTTACAACAGGAAACTTTATGTGTTTCCTCCTGACAGCAGCATTTTGAAGTATTATATTTATTAACACATCCTACTGTGTGTTTTCTACCTGCAGCATCACAGTCAAACAATATATTTCGCTCTGTGGTAGTAAATGTGTGTATCCCTGAACAAGAACAAGTTTCATAATTCATCCTTTAACTGTCACAGTTACTAAATGTCACAAAGTTCTTTATAAAAGTCTCACCGTGCTCTGCAGCGTCGATGCTCCTCAGTCCGAGTGATGATCTCTCTGTCGTTTCCCGACTCTCCTCCTCTGTGTTCTCTCTCTTCAGAACTTTCAGTTTCGTTTCATGCGAAACAAACGTCAGGTTAAACTCGCTCTCAGGAGATTTACCAACTGCATTCACAAACTACAGCAGCGGCAGACACAGTGAGACACTAACTTTACAAGAATAGCGATGAAACTTAAAGAGATTTGAGTCAAAACTACAGAAACAAACAAGAAGTTTTACAAGAATAGTCATATTTTTACAGGTATAAAGTCAAAAGTCATAACTTTATAAGGATAAAGTCGTACTTTTACAGAAGTTAAGTCAAAGGAGGTCATTTTACAATTAAATAATAATTTTAGGAGAATACAGTAATAAAATGTAAGTAAAGTGAAAAGAATAAAGTTGTAATTTGGTGAAGAAACTGATATAAACTGAAGTTAATTATCATCATGAGGTCATAAATGTGACATTTTGCTCAAACTTTTCACGGGAATATGAATATGATCATCCGGTTTCTATTTTTTGGAATTAGGTATTTTGAATGAATGAATGAGAAATTAGAAAACCACACTTTACTGAGCAACATCAAGTTTCACTTATGTACAAAAAAAAAATTCTTCTCAGCCTCAAAGTTGTGAGAAATGATTTTAATGATCATAAAACACATCAAACTAAATATTGAAATCTGTGTCACCTGTCTCCATAGCGCCTCTAGTGGTCAAACAGGACACCATGTGTGCAAGTTCATTGGCTGGTAAATAATCACATGACAGACTTTGGTTTCTACTCTTAAACAATAATGTGTTAAAATGGAGGACATGACAGCTCCCACAAGTAAAGACAGAAAATAAGATCGCCCCCTGGTGGCTGGCTGTAGAATAGGTCATAAACCGCACCTCCTCCATGTTAGCGAATGGGGCATGGACCAATCAATTAATCATGAAACACAATTTTAAATCAAATGTCTTCACCAGCTGAAGATGGCGACGCCTGTATCAGGGATATTTTGAGGAAGTGGAGACACGTCGGCCATTATTATTTACAGTCTGTTGATTAATCCCCCCCCCCCCCCCCCCCCTTCACCTCTAACAAACAAATCAAGCGCACACATCTACACTTCAGGACACAACCATGATCTGTTCACGTTGTTTCACGGAGGAGATAATCAGCGGATCAGCGCTTCCATCGTCTTGTTTTCGGTGTGGACTGAAATACGGGTAAAGCTCCCCCCCGCTGAACAAGCACCCGGTGAAAGAGTAAATGTGAGACCGAGCCGTGATGTTGTAGAAAGACACAATGTCTTCCTCGTAGTCCACAAACACCCCCACCGTCTCCGGCTTGAGGAGCAGAGGGAGGAGCAGCGGGGGGGCTGTCAGAGCCGCGTACTGGTCGTCCTCGTAGTGGACGGTCGCCCAGTAGCCGTTGTCTGGGTTCAACGTGAGCTTCCCCTTGCGGTTTGCGTCCCCTCTGGCCACGCCCAGGTCCCACCCGGGCTTGTTGCCGACCTCCACCTCCCAGTATGACCTCCCAGAGGTGAAGCCGTTGAGCCCCAGGACGCTGCCGAACATGTCAAACCTCTCCGAGGCGTCGTCCACTCCCGCGTCCTCCTGTCCGTCCTTCACTTCCTTTCCGTCCTCAGACAGAACGAGGCACTGGTGCGCGGTGGCTGGATCCAGCTTCACGTCCACTGTGAGGACGAGAGGAAAGTTACGAAGTCATCGGAACAAAACGTGTCTACGTCTTCAAACATATTGAACATATCACACACCTGTGAACTTTGGAATTCTCTTGAGTTCTGTGAAGCAGATAAATAGTTTTAGATCAATCAAGTCAAGATTTGAGCTTTTTATCATTTCATAATCTGAGTGTTACCGATGGACGTCAGCTTCTCCAGCTCCTGTTGGACTTTTTCTTTCATAATAGCTGTGGTTTTTCTCATCGTCCCAAAGAACAGGGACGTGTCCAACTGGACCTCGGCCCAGTCCTTGATGTCGTCCAGGTTCTGAAGAGATGGGTAGTTCTGAGAGAGGGGGGGGGGGGGGGGGGGGGAGGGGGAGAGAGAGAGAGAGAGATGAAAGACAGACAAGCTGACAGCAATCTAACTGAAGTCCTACAACATGTAATCCCCCCTCTCACCTGCAGGAAGTGGATGTGATCCTCCAGTGTACTGATGTCCTCCAGCTCAGAGATGGTCGTCTGGAAGCGGCTGATCTCCTCTTCCAGATCCTGTTGGAGGTCCTCTGCCTCCTTCTCCACGACCTCCCTCCTGTCCTTCAGCGGCTGAAGAGCCTCTTCCCGGGCCTCCTCCACGATGGAGAGCACGGCGGCGAACACGGCCTCAATGTCCCACCACTCGTTCTCCAGCTGGTCCTGAAGATGGACGGACATGGAGCCTCAGTTCAACACAGCTCTGTGTGTGAGTCACCACATAAAGAGACTGGAACCTCAGTTATAATCAAACCCTAAGAAGTTGTATCAGTTGTGACACTATACCTTCTTTTTAATAGGTCCATTTAACTTTATGTTTGAAAAGACTAATCCTTTAAATCCAGGATCAGTCAGGTTTGTGTTTTCTCACCTGGCAGCTCTTCACAGATTGACTGAGCTCGACCAGTTGTGTTTCTCTCTTCTGAATCTTGGCCTCCAGTTCTGTTTTTGCGTTTTCAAGTTCAACCTGTAACGGACAATAAGAAAACAAGTCGTTATCCCAACTTCAAACATCACGATATCACTTATTCTTGATCACTCACCTTCTTCTTCTCCCACTCGTCCTCGGTGGAGACCACCTCCTGTGGACCTTCCTCCAGACAGCGGACGCAGATGCATCTCTGCTGCTTCTTGCTGTACAGCTCCAGGGGGCGTCCGTGCTTCAGACAGGCCCTGTCGTCCAGGTTCTTCACCGGGGCCACCAGCTTGTGACCCTTCAGCCTCTGGGTTGAAGCATGGTTCTGCAGGTGGGTGGAGCAGTACGAGGCCAGACACACCAGGCAGGACTTCTCGGCCTGGAGCTTTTGATCTGTGCAGATGTCACAGGCCACTCCTCCGTCCTGCCCCGTGAAGATACTTTTCTTGTTCTTCTCAGACTCTTCCGACTGACGCTGCTGGATGATTTCTCTGAGGACGATGTTCACAGCTCCTGTGTTCATCAGAAAAGTTCTGCACAGGGGGCACTCGCTGTTTCTGTACTTACAGTTGAAGTCCAGGCACTTCTTACAGAAGGTGTGGCCACAAGCTGTAGTGACGGGGTCCACAAACACGTCCATGCAGATGGAGCATGTTAACTGCTTCTCCAGCAGACAGGTCCCTCTGGGTGAAGCAGCAGCAGAGGCCATAAGGAGAACCAGGAGGTCACTGAACCAGAAAGGTCTGAGGGGCGGTTTAAAGAAACCTGCATGAAGGAGACACATGTTACTCATATCCAGTTTGATTATTTTAATTTGTGTTATAACCTTGAAATGTTTTCATGCTCCAAAGATCAGAAAACATCTCTTTCCTCAGACTGTCCGATGCTGCAGCTCCTCTATTCAGCCTCTGTCACAAACACGTGGTTTTAGATCCTGATTCTTTATTTAAAATTTGTCAAAAATCAAATCAAAAAGTTACGATGACAAAACACATTTTCAACACTGTGATCGTGTTGTAGCTCTGATCTATGTTTGCGTTGGCACACCTGCAAGACAATCCAGCCTTGGGTGTGTGTGGGTGTGTGTGTGGGTGTGTGTGTGCGTTTATAGGTGTGTGTGTGTGTGTCTGTGTGTGTGTGTATGTTTGTGTGTGTTCAATCACAATAGCAGAAACTGTAATGATAAAAGTGTGAAGGATCACGGAACAACCCATGTGTACAGATGATCCCACAGTGTGTTACAACACTAAACACCTTATTGTGTAAAGTAGTAGAGCAACAATCAACTACAGTGAAAGTATTAACCAGTCGTAATCTTTCATAGAAGTATATAACTATATAACTAACACAATTCAATATGATAAAACAATACTTTTTTACCTTTCAGCTGCTCAGATGCTGTTAATCCTTCAGGCTTCGATGTCCTTCTCTCTACTCCCACCTAGTGTGTGTGTCTGCGTGTGTGTGCGTGTGCGGGCGTGTGTGGGCGTGCCTTCAGCTTTGTGTTAACTTTCGTTTCTGACAAAGTTCCCACCCTGCGGTTTCTTCCTTTATCCAAAGAGACGCGTCATCATGATAAACAAATATATCAGAGTTTTGCATGGGTGTGTTGCTGAGTTTTATTTTAATTAGTGTTGCAGCAGCGACCGGTCCAACTTGTTTCATCGACTGAGACAGAAACACAACTCAGTCAAAGCAGAGGAAAGCACATGTGTGAATATAAATATGACAGCACTCATTTATGTCTTTAGGGTCAAACTTTTTCAACCAGTTTTAAAAAAACAAAATAAACGTCCCTACATGATCCAAAATGCAAATTCAGCAGTTTCTCTCCAGTGCAGCATTCAGTCATTTTACAAAACGGTAGAAGCTAGAAACACTCGTTCACTCCTTCTGTCCTGTTGTGAAATGTTTATTGAATAGATTGTGTAATTCCCGGCTTCCTGGTTTGTGCTGGACTCGATCATCTGATATTTTCACATCAGAATATCAGAGCAAACTTGGTTCCAGGGGTCTGTACGGAGAAAGGTCCACAGGTTCCCTCAGGTCGTTAGGATGTGAGGAGAAATCTCAATACGAGTGCTGAGTGTGACCTCTGACCTTGAGACTCGGACCTGCAGGAAGCGGAGGTCGTCCTCAGTCTGCTCCAGCTGCTCCAGCTCAGTGTGTCTCCTCTGCAGATCACAGATTTCTGCCTCCAGCTGTTGGACGAGCTCTTTGCTTTGTGTCTCCTTCAGATTCTCAACCTGACTCAGTCTCTCCTGAATAACCTGCTGCAGTTTCATCCTCATCCGCTTTAATTGAACCTGAGGGAAATACAGACGTTGTTGTGAACAGCAGCATGTGATACAGAGGCAGTGTTGTTCATTCAAAACCAAACCAGTGTGGCCTCGTTCTCTCAGAGGAATTAATGGTAAGTTGTGTGTTTGTTTTGTATACGACAGGATGTCAGGGACATCAGACACAGGGTTTTTATATTAACACAGGACATATTTCAATTTGGTTAAATACTTTTTTCATGTTGAATTAATCATAGATCAGTTTTTTGTTGTATGTTTCTTTGTGTATTGGATTGTGGGTCCTCGGTGGAGGTATGTGCTCGAGTGTCGTTGTCCAGTGAGACTTCACCCTCTGCTTGGCGGCCTCTCTGTGCACAGGGAGGATGTGATGGCCCCTGTGTTCTCTCTGGGAACACATGGCACAGACGCATGTCCGGTCGCTCCTGCAGAACCTGTCCAGCGGCTTCCCGTGCACTCTGCACACAGGGTCCTCCAGGTTCTTCACCACACCGATCAGAAGATGGCGCCCGAGGGCCTCGCTCTGGTAGTGCAGCTCCAGGTGGGCGTCGCAGTACGAGGCCAGACACACCAGGCAGGACTTGACGGCTGGACGCCGCCCGGGGCAGAGGTCACAGGGAACCTCGCCGGCTTTTAAAGGTGCGGCCCCGACCTGGCTCTGTGTGGGGGGGTGTGTCTGGAGCTGGGGTCTGGTGGGGAAGCAGGCCTTGCAGAGGGGGCACTGACAGGAGCCACTGATCCTCCAGTATTCTCCTACACAGGCCAGACAGAAGGCGTGTCCACAGGGGAGGGACGCCGGGCGGGTGGACTCGTCCAGACAGATGCAGCACAGCTCGGACATCAGGGTCTGTCCTCACATGGGAACAGGAAACAGATAATCAGATCTGCTGGAGAGGAAACTGTTACGTTAGCAGTTTGGTAATATTCACATTCTTGTCCCGTTTGACACAATTAAAACATCAATCAATCAAAATGTTATTTGTATAGCCCATATTCACAAATTTGTCTCATAGGGCTTTAACATGGTGAGACATCTTCTGTCCTTAACCCTCAACAAGAGTAAGGAAAAACCACAACCAACAATTATATTTTAACCTTTTGATTATTCTATTTAAAGGTGAAATCTCCATCAGGATCGAGTATTTTCTGTAATCGTGGTGAAAGGTTGATTCAGGCATTAAAAGTATGAACGATATAATCATATTTCTGGTTGTGGAGTTGTATTGACGTTCCAGCTAAAACATCCTGAAAAGTGCTAATTCTTTTCTGCTTATTCATGTGAACTATAAACAATGTCCACTACGCCACCTGGTGTTTACATTTTACGACACATAGTACATGATATTACAACAGTACTGCAGTAATTCAAATGAACACGTAACATAAATAAAACACCATGAAGATACAAATACACACGCCTCGTACCTTGTGTGTCCTGAGGCTGCAGCCGTGTTGACTTACAGACGTGTCCCCTGGTTCCTCTCTAGGACGGAGGAGACACACCTGTTGGACTCTGTCACTTCCTGGACACTCGGAGGACTCACCTGATGAAGTGGTGACGTCTCCTCACAGCGTCTCAGCTCAGTCCACAAACAAAGCTCGTTCCAGTAATAATGCAAAACACACACACAAACACACACTCTTGTATCGGTCGTTCAACTTTTATTTCAGTGAGAAGTTAATTATTCATTGAAACATTCAAAACAAAGATTTGGCACATTTTGGTTCTGATGCTGAGATGTGGTAGAAAGAGAATTTCATATATTTAGACTTTAGTATAATGATGATTAATAAAAAGAAAACACAACCACAACCAAACCTATTGACCTTTAATAAAGAAAGAAAAAAATGTAATGAGACCTGTTCAACCAGCCCAGGAAGCTACCACTAGCACAATTAGCTATTTATCAACAGTAGATGAAGTCTGTTATAGAAAGTTAGAAGTTATTCCTGCTGGTAGCTTGTTTTTGTCGTAACAATGTGCAGCAGGAGGAGGAGGAGGAGGAGGAGGAGGAGAAGGAGGAGGAGGAGGAGGAGGAGGAGGAGGAACAATCTATTCCACTGCAGTAACACACACATCTGGACTGCTGTGTGTTTCAGGGGGTTTGACCTCAGTGGACCTCGGTGGAGTTTGGAGCTTTTGACCTTCTAACGACGTTTTTACTTCTCTGGTCTTCTTGAACTTTTCAAAGTACTGACGCACAAAATTTTCATCGAAGATGTAAGTTATCACCAAGGGCTCTGATTTCTTCGCCCAGCTGCACAGGTAGAAGTACGGGAGCAGTGTCTCTGTGAAAGTCTCTCTCGTGAAAGAGTAAATGTGAAACTCTTCGTCCACATCATAGAAAGAGACTCGTCCTTCCTCATAGTCCAGGTAGATGCCGACTTTCCTCGGCCGGGGACACAGGTGGAGTTCTTTGAGGGGTGAACGGTGGACTTGATAATCAGAGCGCCTCTTTCCAATGGTGAAGAATCCATTCCCTGTGTTCTGAGGGACCCTCCCTGTTCTGGTTACCGTTTTCTTGGCAATACCCACATCCCATTCGTTTCTGCGGCCCACCTGGACTTCCCAGTAGTGTCGTCCCGAGCTGAAGCCCCTGGTCCCACAGACCGCGGGACGCTCAAACCTCTCTGAGCCTTTAGACCAGGTGGGGCTGGCAGATTTAATGTACTTCAGGCGTTTCCCCTCTTCGGTCACCACGAGGCCGTCTCCAGCTGTGGCTCCGTCAAACAACACATACTCTGAAAAGGTTCAATTCAGTTTTAGAGCTCTCAACTTGAGATGAATGAAGGGAATTAAAAGTATCTTATAATCTCACCTTTATATTGTCTCATTCTGTTCAGTTCTGGAAGAAGTTAAATCACAACATGTTATGGAAAAGTGGCGATTTAGAAACATCTTCGCATATTAAGCAAACACTAAAAATATTCACCTGTTTTTGTCAGAGCTCTCAGTTCAGCTTGAAACGTGAGCAGGAGCTGGGACATGGCTCTCCTCAGGGTCTGCACACACAGGTCAGAGTAAACCCGGAGGTTTGACCAGTTCTTCAAGTCCGACACGTCGCTCAGGGCTTTCAAAGTCTGAAATGATTCACAAGTGCATCATGGGGCTGAACTTCACATAGAGAACATCAAAAACAAGATATAATCAGCTGATCAGAGAGTAAAAGAACCTGCAGCAGCTGGAAGGAGTCGTCTTTGTGTGAAAGCTCCTCCAGCTCCTCGTGCCTCCTCTGCAGCTCGCTGATTTCCATGTGCAGCTCTTCAATCACTGCTTTGTCTCTCTCTTGAGATTTTGTGAGTTTTGCTTCTATGTTCGATTTTAGTTTTGTTTGCAGCCTTTGTACTTGACTGATCAAATTACTGAAGAGCTGATCGCTGCGGTCCATCTCTTTGTGAGCTTTCTCCTGAAATCAAAAAGCATGTTCTCAGCAAAGGTTTATACTTTATTGTAAAATGCTGCATGTGCAATATGTACCTCGTTACTCACTCTGCTCATTTCAGAGGAATCTGTAAATTCTTTTGTCTTTTCCACTCTTTCCTCAATCATCTTTCTCATCTCTGCTTTTTTGGACTCAATATTTTGCTGAAAATTAGAATTTGAAGACAAACAAATGGGATTAAAACAATCATGGCATCGTAAGGCATTTCAGAAGATGAAGTTTAATGTAGAACCATCTGATTTACTTTCTGCCGAGCCCCTTCCTCCTCCAGCGGAACAGTCTCGTGCTCTTTGTGCTCCGTCTCCTTGCACAGCAGACAGATGCACGTCTCCTCCTGTCGGCAGAAGAACTCCAGGATCCTCTCGTGCTTCTTGCACATCCTCTCCTCCAGGTTCTCCAGCGGGTCCACCAGCCTGTGTCTCATCAGGGAGGGAACTCTCAGGTGAGGCTCCAGGTGGACCTCACAGTAAGACGTCAGACACACCAGGCACGACCTCTGGGCCTGGAGCTTCAGCTCTGTGCACACATCACACTCGACGTGAGAAGACTCACCGATGCTCTCAGTGGTCTCCACTTTTCTCCTCTTCACTTGGACGGAGATCTCCTGGATGACCGTGTTCGTGGAGACCTCGGGCCTCACGTGGAATCTCTTACTACACGTTGGGCAGTGGCACAGCTCGCTGCCGTCCCAGTGCTCGCTGAGGCAGGTCTTACAGAAGTTGTGACCACAGGGTGTCGTGACTGGGTCGCTGAAGACCTTCTCACACAGGGAACACTGGAACCGATCCTCTGACAACCAGGCAAGGTGTGAAGACATCATGGAATCGCTGTGAGAGAACGATACAAGTTGTGTGCGTGTCTGGATTCAATCATCTGCTCTGAGCCTGTTTATGAAGTGAGTCATGATCCACCCAGTGACTCATTCTCATGTGAATCATTCGGCGCTTAACATTTCTGCAGATCTGGATTTTAGAAGCAAAAACAATCGAAGAACTCCCAAACAGCTCGAATCACAACTCACCTGATCTCCAGAGTTTTGTATATTCCAGACACGTAGTTGTTCTTTCACATGTGAGACCAGACTCAGGTATTGAAGCTCAACGAAGACACTATCGAGTCGGACGGAGAAACACTGACGAGTCCTGAGAAGCTGTGGGTGCTCCAGCCAACACAGGGGGCGTGGCCACAGGGGGCGTGGCCGAGTGGGGTCAGTTTACTGAAGTGAAACCTTCATTCACCAGAAGCCAGAGACAAAAACATTGAACTCATTTATTTCTCTAAACCACAAACACACTTCTCTCACAGGTCATTCGTGCTTCAGGAAAAATCCACATGCAGCTGGGAATTTATGTTATGCATTTGTAATAATAGCAAAATATGCTTTGTCACATTCTCGGCAAGATCAATACGCCTACAACTGGTTAGCTTAGCTTAGCATAGCTTAGCATAAAGACGAGAAACAGAGAGTCTGGCTCAAACCAACAATCTGGACAAATCATAGTTTAAAAATGGACGACATGACAGCTGCAAAAGATGAAGCCAAATCATCTTGATCGCCCCCTGGTGGCTTGGTGCAGTACACCCACTCTCTCCCCTAAGCTAAGCACCTTCTGCGTGGGGCTTCATATTTAACAGACATGAAAATCATATAAATCTTCATAATTGACTCTCAACACGACAAAAAACATCGAACTATCCTTTAAGCTTTGAAGCCATGAGCTGATATGAATACATGAGGTGTTTAATTACCATGTTAGCTACATTCTATACGTAATAAATATACATAAATCACAGGATTTCATTTAAACAGGAACAACAATACAGTCAGTCGTGTTTTAGTTTTGCTTGATGGTGGTTTTCTCGTTCACGGGACGGATGGAGATGGTGTCCGAGGCCTTGTCGCAGCAGTACAGGTAGAAAAAAGGCTGAATCTTCTCCCTGAACGCATCGTGGAACGTGTAGATATGAGTCCGAGCTCTCACGTCGTAAAAGGACACCTGACCCTCCTCGTGGTCCACGTAGACGCCCACCCGCCTGGGCCTGGGCTCGAGGAGCAGCGCTACGGGCGGAGACGTGGACACCCGGTACCCGTGGCCTTTCTTCATGGCCAGAGCCCAGTAGCCCTGAGTGGTGCTCACCGAGATCCGGCCCTTCCTGTTCACCGACGACCGGGCGACTCCCAGGTACCAGTCGTCCTTGTCCCCCACCTGGACCTCCCAGTAGTGTCTCCCCGAGGTGAAGCCCTCCCGGCCCAGGACGATGACCACCGTGTCGAAGCGGTCCGGGTGGTCTGGCAGGTCCTGCCACGCCCCCAAGTGCCTCACCTGGTGTCTGTCCTGAGACAGCTGCAGCCAGGGGTTGGCGCTGTCGGGGTCCAGCGTCACATCCACTGTGGAGACACAACAGATTTATTGTGTTGGACAGTTTCGAGGTACACAAAAAAGAAACCAAAAGTAAAAGGGAAGAAACTTTACCTGTATAACTCAGAACCTTTCTGATCTCTGTGAACAACAAAAGACAGAATTATCCTGAGGGTTTATTTGTCTTCTTCTGGAAACATTCAAGATGAACTGGGAATTCAAAGAAGATCTCACCACTATCGGCCAGTTTGTCAATCATTTCGTTTAACAACGGCTCCAGTTTGGACACGGACCTCCTGATCATGCCTACACACATGTCAGTGGGAACACTGGTGTCGGACCAGTCTTTAACCGATGGAGCTGTGCTCAGTGCAGGGAAACTCTACAGAGACACGGCACAAGACTTCAGGAAGAAACAAATACAAACTAATAAAACAGTTTCCAGGAGTTGGTTATCCCTCCTCGTCAACACACACCCCTTCACCTTCAAGAAATGAATGTGGTCGGTCCGAGCCACGTTCTCTAGGTCTGAATTCCTCCTCTTCAGCTCAGTGATCTCCAGCTCCAGGTCGGAGATGAGACCCTCGGCCCAGCTCTCCGTCTGCCTCTGCTTCTCCTCGATGGCCAGGACCAGCTCGGCCTGAGTCCTCTGGATGGATCGCACCAGCTCGGAGAAGACCTGCATGCTCTGCTGGATCTCCCCCCGAGCACTGGCCTGAAAACACAGGTCCACGTGGAATAACTGTGTCGATGAATCAGTCGGCAGCACAGTGGATCTGCGGAGGACTCACCTTGTTGAGCTCCAGAGAACGTTTGATCTCCTCCACCTTCTTCTCTCTGTCCTGGATCATCTGCTGGACGTCCGTCTCTGTCCTCTTCAGCTGAGCCTGCACAACATCATGTCACAAACATGGCTGACCCAGGCATTTGAACAATCCTGCAATTCTTTTTTTATTAAATTCTGTATTTACTGCGCTTTTCTTGGATAAACACTTAATTTAAATTTAATATATGAAAGGATACATGTCTGTGTCTCACCTTCTTCTCCGTCCACTCCCTCTCCACGGGGACGGTGTAGTGCGCCCGGTGGTCCGTCTCCGTGCAGAGGACGCAGACACACATCTGGTCCTTCTTACAGAACAGCTCCAGCAGCCTCTCGTGCTTCGGACACATCCTGTCCTCCATGTTGGCCACGGGCTCGATCAGCTTGTGCTTGGTGAACCTGGCGGCGTGGGACTGGTGGTGCTCCTCGCAGTAGGAGGTGAGACACACCAGGCAGGATTTGACCGCCCTCGGCCTCCCCTCCCCGAGGCAGACGTCACACAGGACCTCCTCCCAGGCAGGCTGTGGGGGGGAGGCGGAGGACGAGGTTTGAGGAGACAGGATTTGAGGTGAGGGTGGAGGTGATATTTGGGGCAGTGGAGGAGCTGCAGCCTGAGCTGTGGTGGGGGGTGAAGGTGGAGGAGAAGGTTTGGGCGCCGACGCAGACGGGATCAATGGAGGTAGCTCTTCTTGATGTTGCCTCTTGTCCTCTGGGGTTTGCCTCCTTCTCTCCTCCTCCTCTGCAAGCTGCTCCTTCTCCAGAAGCCTCTCCTCATCCTCCTTTTTCCTTCTCTCCATTGTCCACTTCTTCTCTTTCCTCTCCTCCTCCTGTGTGCTCTCCTTCCCTTCCACGCCCCTCACCCTGATCTCCTTGAACTGCTCAGCGATCTCCCTCAGCACGGTATTAACACTGATATCAGGCCGTTTGTGGAAGGACTTCTTACACATGGGACACTGGTACAACGGACTGGTTTTCCAGTATCCCAGGATGCAGCCCTGGCAGAAGTTGTGTCCACAGGGGATGGACACGGGGTTGGTGAAGACGTCCAGGCAGATGGAGCAGTGCACCTGCTCTTCGGAGAGGTTCCCGGTCGTGGCCATCCCTAGACGGCGGAGAGGCAGCATCATTTGTAACCAGCCTCTGAACGGGGCATCAAACCTGCTGTGATATCGAGGTGGCTCTGGTTAGATGGTGCAACGTTATTTGGCGTCATGTGCATGCAAATCCAGATTGCAAAGCATGATGGGAATCATTAAGGGTTAGAAATCATCGACTAAACATCCTGGAAACAGAAAGGCTCTGATAGTTTAAGGTTTTATATAAACTTTGATTTGTCGCCTCGGTTGATAAGTTCAACAGTGGAGTTCAAACTACTGATCTGATGTTATGGGGGGGGGGGGGGGGGGGGGGGGGGGTCCAGGAAGTATGAAATGAACACAAAGTTAAATTTTTTACATGAATGTTTCAGCTCTTTCTACAGGAGACATTTTTTGATAGATAATCTGTCAAATGACCTCAAATGATTTATTTACCTCATGGTGTGTTGATACTTGTCTATGAATATCAACTACTAAAAATGTTAATCTTTTCTCTGTAAGGATCAATCCTTGCAGCTTCACACTGTGTAACATTTGTCAGCTTGCCCTCTGCATGTGTGTGAGTCTGTCAGTGAAGTCGACTCTCTGCTGCAGGCCTCGGTGATCATGGAGGAGCAGATTCAAATCTTTCCAAAAATACAACACAAGCCTGCAAACGTCACCTGAACCACAATCCAGGTTAGTTTTTAGTTTTAAGCATTTAAAACAATTTAAAACCCAACTTTCTCTTTCTACCCGACCTATATTTGAGTTTGATCGACACTGACTTTTTAGGAAAAAGTCCTAAATTTAGGCCACAGCTCGTAAACCAGACAAACAGATGTTTTGAAAATCCCTAAAAACAAGAGCAACACTCCCCTGAGAGATTAGAGAAGCAGATGTGAAAGTGTAGAAAAGAAAAAGCTTGAGAGGACGGACAGAAAAGGAGAAACATGGAGACACTCACCAACGAGCAGCTGCCTCGACTCTCGGCTGTTCACTGACACTCGAGCCCGGCGGTAACCAAACTAACACACTCACCTCAGACCCAAAATACACCCCCCCTCCCTGCCTCTTACCCCAGATCCAGATTTACACCCCCGGTCACGGCCCTGGGAGCGATCCAGGAGGAGGAACCGAACCCAGAGAATCAGGAGAGACACAATACAAACAGACCTCAACTGAGTCAAGTCTGTTTATTTTTATGGCTTTAATTGTATTTTTCTTAAAGATAGACACTTTTTAAACATTGATGATATAAATAATTCACATTTGTGACTCTCAGGTCTCAAGTATTTTTAGTTTTTGCGTCAAACTATGGAAATATTTGTTTTGTTTCATTTTATTTACTTAATTAATTAAAAACGAGCGGCTGCAATATGAAGCACATGTTACAGTTACAAAAATATAAGTGATATAAAGTACGGCTTCTCAACAGCTATTTTTTTATTATACAAGCACGAGAGTGGTATTGATTATTATATTGACAAACCCATGAGGCTGCTCACCTCAGCATTGATTTGAACTTGTGTTTCTGGTATTTTCTCTCTGTTTTGGTCTCCACCACCTCCTGCTGGACCAGTTGTATATTGCGAGTTTATTATTGTGTTTTTTTTTACCCCTGAAAAGAGCAGATGAGCGGAAACTGAACCGAAAGAGGAAGAAACCCTGTGACTGATCATCTTTATTGAACAAGTTTAAAAAGACAGTACAAAAGCAGGCACTTGATATAAAAATACAGGACAATATATATTGCTTAGTGTTGTTTTAGAAAGTCATAGGTCAACGTGTTGTAGAATATGCCCTTTGCAAATAGAGTCAATATGTACAGAGCCTCTCATCTGGCCCCGAGCCTGCAGACGTTACAGTTGCATCTATGAACTTCATTGTTTTCATCTGTAAAGTGTCTGAAACCTCAGAGTCACAGTTGAACACAGGTTTACACAAAGGAAAGAACCAGAGGTGCAGCATCACTCACACTCTACCACGTCCTTCACTGGATTTAACAACTTTATATTATTATTTGTTTATATACAAGCGTGTACAGCAGAATGGAACTACTGACGTGTATCTACTTCTTTCATAATGTCGTCAGTCAATACATGTCACAGTTTGGTTTCCACTGACCAACACACATTGATAACACAATCCTGCTTTAGAGCAACACTACGTTACTTGTACTGAGCAGCAGCGCCCCCTGCAGACACAGATGACTCATTCGGTCTGGTGAACATGTGGCTGCGTGTCTCAGGTGTGTTTGACCGGAGTGATCATGAGAGGAGACGTGTTCTTTCCCTCCTGGGTGAGACAGGGGCTGAAGATGGGATACAGACTCTCGCTGAAGGAATCAGAGAAGGTGTAGAGATGCAGCCGCGCCTTCACGTCGTAGAACGAGATCCGGCCTCCGTCGTAGTCCAGGAAGATTCCCACTTTGCTGGGTTGGAACTGGAGCGTCAGAGGCAGGCGGGAGGACGCCAGGGCCTTCACCTCCCCGTTCTTCAGCCACAGGCACCAGTACCCGCCCTCGGGACTCAGCTTGATCTCGCCCTTGCGGCGCGCTGAGGCCCGGGCCACCCCGAGCGTCCAGGCCGTCTTGCGCCCTAGGTCCACCTCCCAGTAGTGGCGCCCGGAGCCGAGGCCCTCCCGGCCCAGGACGAAGAGGGCGGGGCTGTAGCGCTTGGGACCCTCGGTGTGGGGGGTCTTACGCTCCTCATACCTCACCTGGCGACCGTCCTCGGACACAACCAGGTTCCTCTGGGCCGTGGCAGAGTCCAGAATCACCTCACCTGCACAGGGGGGCGGAGCAGAGGTCACTTCAACCGGTTCACACATGCACACATCTCAGACACTCTGAGTGGCGCCCTCTTGTGGACGATTAGGAGAACTGACTATTATGTCACGCTTTGTTTGCACCCAGGACAAAACAAAACAAAGCACAAACCAATAATGTTTCACCAAAATAAAGCTTGAAGAGGAACTCACTGGAGTAGTTCTGCACCTTCCGGAGTTCTGACGGAGAGAAAGAGAAACACAACGTGAGTGAGTCACTCAGAGCAGACGACACATGGGCGACATGTCAACCATGAGACATGTGCTGCTGTCAATCAACTCCGGGCCACACGGACCCACTGGGGCATCGACACTATCTCCATCTGTCTGCCTGTCCTGTCCTGCCCTGTTGTGTGTGTGTGTGTGTGTGTGTGTGTGTGTGTGTGTGTGTGTGTGTGTGTGTGTGTGTGTGTGTGTGTGTGTGTGTGTGTAACGGTTAGTGCGATGACAGGGGATTTCTATTTCAAAGCACTTGACCTACAGCTTCCTGTCCAGAGGCTGGATTTTACTGTAGGTTTTTATATTTTATCTGAATACAAATACATGGAGTCTCCTCACGGAGGCAGTGACACTCTGGTCGTTTCCCAGTGACACACCCACCAGCTTCCTTTACCTTTGGCGTACAGCCTCTTCAGCTCCTCCTGGAACTTGTCCATGAGGCTGCTGACGGACGAGCGGATGGTTCCCAGGTAGAGGTCCGTGTTGATGCTGACCGCCGACCAATCGGTGGGCTCAGGGGGGTGCGACAGCGTCACGATGTTCTACGGGAAGCGTTGGAAAGGTTATACGAGGCAACATCAAATGAAAGTTTAATGACGTCTTGGCAGTGAGAAGAAAAGGGCTGAATATGAAGCTGCCGTGGAACTCGATGATTTCTTCTGTAGATTTACGAGCTGATGCTCCACAGATTTAGCAGATTTGCCATCGGTCTGTGTTAGAGCCGTCTGCACGTCCTCAGTTTGACAGAGGACATGGAGGCAGGATTTAGTCCAGAGCAGCAATCATCGGTTCCAGAGACTGTGTCTGTCTTTAGCTGTTTCAGGCCTTTTGCTTCCTCTCAAACCTCAGAGAGAGAATCTAAATCTGCAAACTCAACAGAATCAACACTTTATAAACCGCCCGGGATCAAACCACAAGACCAGAAACATCTTGAGGAGATCATATATAAAGATGTTCGACACGACAGCTCCCGGAGGTGAAGCCAAGGTGTCTCGATGGCGTCCTGGCTGCAGCGTGGGATCATGGGACGTCCCCCACGTGTCTCACCTGGAGGAAGATGACCTTGTCCTGGGTGTGAGCGTACGCCTCCAGCTCGCTGCTCCTCCTCCTCAGCTGACTCAGCTCGTTCTCCAGCCCCCGAGCCAGCTCCTGGGCGTGGCGCTCGGCCTCGCGCTGCCGGGTGGCGATCAGCTCCACCAGCTCCGCCTGGCTCTGCTCCACCAGCCGCTGCAGCTCGGCGTACACCTGCCAGCTGTCCTCCAGCTCCTTCTGAGCACTGGTCTGCAGGAGAGACGGAGATGTTACTGATCGGCTTCTCAAACTTTTGAAATAAAGATGGACGACATGACAGCCTCCAAAAGTGAAGCCAAAGCCGCTCAATCGCCCCCTGGTGCCTGTCTGCAGTATAGGTCACAACCCTGCCTCCTCCATGTTAGCAGATGGGAAACGTCAAGTACAAATTAATTACATTGATGTCACAGTGATTTCATCAGGCTCTTTAAACTTGAGACAGGAAGTGTCCAGAGAAAAGATTTGATTTGTCTTTAAGGAGGATTTCAAGTAAAGATATTTTGGCCTCCACTGGTTATTAGAGAGTATCAATAAATAAGAAGAAGTAACTCTTAATTTAACAGAATTAAAATGCACCTTTCTTAAGAACCTGTAAAACCACATTTAACTTCCTTTTGGAGAAAGTTGTGCTACAAACTAAAACCCTCAAGTGTCCATGAGGTTTTTAACTTCTTTCTCTCTCTCAAATAAAACTGATAAAACCTAATTAGACTCGAACAAATCAACTAATGCCTCAGATCCTTTCACCCATTGTTTCCAGTGTGTGTCTCCTGCTGGAACAACTCAACAAACTGGTTTCATCCTTCAAACTTTTACATTTCTCTCATTCAAGCTCATAACTTCACTTTAACTGAAAAAGAATGCAAATCAATGAGCAGCATGTTCCCTCACAGAGCAACATGTTCACGTTGAGTCATTGTTTGAATAGCACACACACGCACAGGCGCACACACGCACACAAACACACACACACACACACACACACAGACACTTGTAACTTGATCCTCAAAGTATTTGTAAAAGTAGATCAATGTCACCGAGCAGGAAATTAACTGAACCTGGGAAATTTCACTATTTCCACATTTGTATTATAACCTTCTATTGTTAGTTTGTATGATTCTATTTGTATCTTATTTATTTTCGATTATGTTTCTGTTTTTATTGTATATCAAAGGTTCATGTTATTACTTATTATACTGTATTGAGAAACCATTAAAGACATGTCTGCAGTTACACAACAGAACCCGTCACTTGTATGAAGACAAACTGGTTCATCTTCAGCGTGTCTCTCGAGCTTGAGGCCGGTTTTTCCAGGCGGTGAACACAAGGTGTGTTTCCACCGGTCGCACCGGATCCACGGCCTCAGACGAGGATCTGAGAAAAACAAACCTCCTCCACTTCCACAGAGAATGACGTGTTTTTACAGGAGAGGGAAATGTTTAATTAAAAGATCATCTCAGGGTCACATGTTGCAGTTTCCTTAAACTAATGAGATCAATATTAAAGTCAAACTCCTTGTGAGAGAGTTAAAAGTCTCTTTAAATCTAGATTCTTGCTCTTGACGTAAAAAGAGTTGAAATTCGACACCTGAACTTTCAAACCCGGGTGTTTGAGACCTGCTGGTCTAATAGTCTGGGGGGTGGAGCCTGACTGAGTGTACACGCCCACCTACACCTGCCACCTGCACCCATTGGACGTTACTAGCTGTCAGTCACACGCTTTATGGTCTATTTGACTCTGAATGGATCATAATGTACTAAATGAACTAGAGATTGGACACAAAACCTATTCAGGAATTTTTTTACAGACGTTATAAATAGAGTGAAAGGGACAATTTCCCGTAGACTATACATATATACATATATGAATATATATCTAAAGCCAGTGGGGGTGCTTCCTGCCGCTCTTCACAGCTCCTTCTCACCCTGAGCCCTTAGAAGCTCTGAGCTCTCACCTTGATGACCTTGATGGACTGTTTGATCTCCTCCAGTTTCTTGGCTCTCTCCTTGATCAGATGTTTCAGCTCGGACCTTCTCTTCCCCACGTTGCTCTGTGGGAAGAAGGTCAGGATAGTGGGTCACTGGAATCGATATCACACAATCTCTCATTGCATTTGTTCTTCTTCAGGTTCTTTCAGGACTAGACAGGAAATCCAGACCTGCTCAACTACTCATCATTTTGTTTTTATTTCCATTTACTGAGTCTCACCATCTTCTTCTTCCACTCGTGCTCGGCGCTGACGATGTCGTGGGACTTGTGCGTGGCCTCGGCGCAGGCCGTGCAGATGCACACGTGGTCCGTGCGGCAGTAGACGTCCACGAGGCGCTCGTGTTTCTTGCAGATCTTCTCCTCCAGGTGGAAAGTGGGTTCGATCAGACGATGAGACGACAGAGACTTCACCTGCGTGACGGGATGGAGACAACTCTGTTTTTTAATGTGTGAACGTAACAAACACAACGTCTAATATTTAAGGTTTTATTATCTGTGGGGAAAATTGTGTATGTTCTGTATTTCATCTTATTTTTGTAATATTTGAGCTATCTCAGGTGTCTACCACACCCATATTTATTAGGGTATCTATCTATTTTGACCTTTTTGTGATGCCGTAGGTGCGTCTCACAGAAGGACCCGGGACAGGTCACACACGACTTCAGCGCCTTCAACTTCCTCCCGATGCAGGCGTCACAGGGAACATCTCCAGGCCGGGCAAACTCCCCAGTATCGACCCCTGATGAGCCCCCTTTGCCCGAATCTGTGCTCAGGTTCAGCGTGGACCCCCGGGACGAGGCCCCCCCGTCCACGGTGGCCCCGCCGGCCATCATCAGCCCCTGAAACTGGGAGGAGATCTCCGCCAGGACCCTGTTGACGCTCATCTCGGGCTTCTTGGAGTAGTTCTTCTTGCACATGGGGCAGGAGAGCTTCTTGCTGTGGTTCCAGTAGCCCTGCAGGCAGGCCTTGCAGAAGCTGTGGCCGCAGGGCGTGGACACGGGCTCCACGAACACCTCCAGGCAGATGGAGCAGCTGAACTGGTCCTCGGAGAGGACGCTGCCTCCCGGAGAGCTGATGCCTGCAAGAGGGGGGGGGGGGGGGGGGGAGACAGAGATGAGATTATTTATTAATGACTTCACATCTAGAAGTAGAAGGCAAATACAGAGAGTGATTAACGCCAAGGATCAACTATTTAATTTGGATCTGCAACAAAATACACAAAGAATCCAATTGTTTAAACTTTATTCATTCTTGAGTTGGCCTTTTTTAAATGTGATATATTTGTATTTTTCAGTATAGTATAGTATTTTATTTGACCTCCTTCGTGTGTAGATGAATTCTTTGTGCACTTTTGCCTTGAATTGGTTCTCGGGGACAAACAAAGTATTTAACATGTTCTCCTCTTGTCCAGTGGGATCGTTACCACCTTCATCTAAAGCATGAGGCTCCACTGGAGCCGAGGGACCTGAAGGAAACTGTAAATTACTGTGAAACTGCCTGAGAACGGATTTTCTCATCATTTAAATTAGACTAAAAGTGACTTCTTCAATCTGTGTGTGAATTAAAGACTTATGACTTTATGAGCTGAACCACAACAGAGACACAATGTTCTCTAAATCCACACAGATCTGATCGATCGTAGAATCGTTTGAATGGGCTGAAGAAACTCAGTCTCACAGGGTCAAAGGTCGGTTTTAATCTGTCTCTGTTCCTTTATTGGCTCAGGAGTTGGGTCATAAAGAGTCACAGAGAAAGACGGAGAAGGAAAAATGTGTGAAATGAGATTATTTTGGGTCATGACCTGAACTCTGTGCTTCATGACGACTTGTTAATTGTTTCAGATGCATCGGGAACTGTTTTGGTTTCTACCTGAGGAGCAGAAAGTTTGAGCAGTTGTTCCTCTTTTGTATCTTTCACCCAATTCCATAAAGAATTATTTAATCTTAACCATATACTCATAAACCAAAGGTCCTGTCCTAATCACCTGTTGCAATGGTGGGTCCACATCTTACAGGAGAACCTGGGAAT
>NC_070648.1:965213-991499 GCF_947347685.1 Pleuronectes platessa | reverse complement strand
CTCCCCCCTCGCCCACTCACTCTCCTCCAGTCACCAGGGAGCAGACTATTTGCCCTACTACAGGATGTAGGCTAATAGGAACATAATAAGAAGCGTAACCTGGAGCTTCTCACTCTGCCTCCCACAGAATCATATTAATTGGAGTTTCATTATCCTCTATTTATTTATTTGGATTAAAAAAAATCTTTAGGCCATTGTCATAAAATACCCTTTGTTCTATAATTAAATATGATAAAGTCAGTTATAATTATATATACAAGAATCATTGTGATACCTTCATTAGGGATTTTCCAAAATAAATTTTTTTATAGATCAAGGTGAAGATTTGTTTTATGGACTATTTAGACCATAAATAACACAAAATGACTTTCATCCATCTACCGAATCTAATGTAGAACGATACAGTTTGATGAGTGAATCTATCTTTATATCTATATATACATCAGAAATAGATAAAAATCTACTTACAAAAATCATAAATAATACTATCTTGTGTAACTCTGGTTTATGAATGTTATTATATCTTCCTCAGCCTCGTGCTCCTTCTCCCAGGCAGCTGCTGGTTCTGGATCTCACAGCTGCAGTAAAACAGGTTCAGGTAATCAGATGATCGTTAATTAGCCGACGCCTGGAGACGATCGAGCTCTTTACAGACCACAAGGGGGGGGGGGGGGGGGGGGGGGGGGTGGGGGGGGGGGGCAGGGGGGCCTTCACAAGTCAGAGCCTCTGTCTGATAACATCTGGTTCATACAACATCTGTACTTGCTTCTTGTTTGGTTTGAGTCACGTTTAAAGAGGAGATTTAAACAAAGTGTAATTTGTTCCATTTGACAGATCTACACGGGAACGTAGTTCTGTGAGTCTTTAGCAAAGTACTTGTACCTTTTGTCACTTACAGGTTGAGTGTACCAGAGTATTTTCTCATGTTACATAAATGAAGCAGAAACTTGGCCTCCAGTGGAAAACAAGTATATTTCTACTACACAAAATGATATTTACTGTAAATGTATTTCTCTAACTGAATTAACTTACAATCAGGTATAACGTCCAGAACAAAGATGGACGACACAACGCAGACGTCTTGGGAATCCGGACTCAGTCCCACCTGTCAATCATGACCTTTGACCCCAATTTGATATCATCAAATAACTAATGAAACGCAAACTAACCTGTAACAATGAGAACTTGAACACACAAGATAAGAACTTCCTAAAATTACAGTAACCGTCTTTGAGAAAACATTCTTTGAGGTGTAATGAGTTTTTAGTTAGTCCCATCTGTTAACATGGAGGAGGCAGGGTTTATGACTGACACTGCAGTCCGCCACCAGGGGGCGATGAGACACCTTCTCTTGTCATGTCGTCCATCTTTACATACATGTATTATCCACATATCACATAACTCTTCTCAAGACTCCCTGACTATTATTTATACTTTGACTCTTTTAACATCAACATATCTTTATCCAGCATTTATCATTATCGTTTAAAAATCATAATAACCTCAGTGTATAAACAGAGGAAGGCAGCGCTTCCACATTCCACACATTGATGCAACTTCATTTGAAGCCACAAGATGGCGCTGAAGCTTTCTCTGAAAGTTGTGGCAGCGTCACAAACCTGCAACATGAACAATGATGTAAAACACGTAAGAAAGAGACACTGGCTTATTTTTGTTTGTGTTTATTTATTTCTAATGTGTTTCATTTTTATTTCTTTTTTTTAATCTGTCCACAAAGTCATATTAGTCACTACTATGTTAGATCAGTTTTTCCCTCACTGCAATGGCAGTCAACTACACAAGAGCCCAAACCCGGCGTGGCCCCCCCAGCTCACAGGGATTTTCACCAGGATCCTCACCGATAAATACTCGTCCGATACACACGTTAAATAATAATCGTATCCTTTTGGTTAAAAAGACCTGATTTAGAATCAGGGGAAAAGGTGCAATATTCAAAACATCTGGATTATCATAAGGGCGCCGCATCGCGCTCGGCTAAAGAAATGTGCAAAAGTCTATTTCAGCAGATTTAACAGAAGCTTCTGTTGATTTTATAGATATTTGTGAGTTCAAATTAGTTCAACTCAGAGTTCAACTCACAGAAACTTTAATTCAACTTAACTTTCAGTCAAGTGCTGCTTCAGTCTCACACAGGATTGTTATCTCTTCTTCAAATTTGGTTTCTGGATTTCCGAGTCAAATAATTACATTCAAGTCTCCAGAGAGAAATGCTTTATGATAAGAAACATATGATTTAAAAATCCGGCCATCACTGAGAGAGTTTTTTTGTCCTTAGACATTTAGAACGATCGGCATTTTATTTTATTCCCATCTGCCAATGGGAGGAGGAGAAGGGACCATCACTCGGGTTTGTGCTCTCTTTAAAAAAAACACAACATCTCTATTTCTATCTGTACAACATTCAACAACACATGTCTCTTGTTTTTTTATCTTCTTTTCTTTTTTAACCATAATGCCAAAACCATAATAATAATATCATCATCATAAGAAGAGCATTTTTCCATCTCAACGGCATCGAACAAACACCACACAAACTGAAATAAAAATCTAATAAAGGCCTCAATACCAGATAGTACGCGTCACCTTCGAGTGGTGCTAGAGAGAGAGACAGGAAACGGACGAGAGAGGGACATGGAGGAAGAGCAAGCGAGAGAGCGAGAGGAGGAGAGAGAGAGGGTGGGCGGGGGGGAGAGAAGAAATGACAGAGGATCAGTGAATTATTGTGTTTTCTCAACTTTAGTGTCACTCGGACATATTTTGGCAGCTCACAAGATTAAATTAGTCTTAGACTTTGGGCTTTGGTTTACCGAGGGTTAGTGTTCAACAGGAGTGAAACCCTACGACTACATGATGTGTTGACTCCTCTAGAGGTCAGGTGGTCCTGTCTGTCAAGAGTCTCTCCACGGCAGTTTGAACTGAAGGCCTCGTGACCTTGACCAGGACGAGAGAGACATGAGAACACCAGGAGGGGTCGGGAGGAAGAGGAGGATGGAGTAGAAGAGGTGATGAGGAGGAGGAGTGGAAGGATAGAGGGAAAGAGAGGGAGAGAGAGAGTGTCGAGATGGGCTAAGTGCTTTTGGTGAGTTTTACAAAATACACCAGGAAGTGCTTGAAACAGAAGGCACGGTGGCATTGACAGTAGTTGTTAAGGAGACACCACTAAGGGACTTTCACTACAAAACTCATAAGGTGCTCTAAAAACCAACGTACACACATTAATGCACATCAAGGTGTGGCTGCAGTCAGAGGATACCCCATCGACAGGTAGATAAATAACAGCTGTTCACCTGGAGAACCTCCACCTGACATTCATCATTTTTCATAAATATACCTTCATGACAGCAGAACAGAGGATCAGGGCCAGGGAGAGAAGAATCTGAGATTCTAAGAGTCAAGTTGTGATATCACGAGAATAAGATAATGTTACGAGAATACATGGGTGGTATTATGAGAATAAAATCATATAACGAGGATAAAGTCAGAATGTTATGACACTTAAGAGAGTAAAGTGGTTATTTTAGGCTACATGTCATATAGAGGGAGAATAAGATAAGATCACTTGTCCCCTGCGTTAAAATGAGGAATGTCGAGCTTCTTATTCAAATAAACCTTATTCTCATAATCTCAATCATCTTTCTCCAGTTTGGCCCCAGTGCTCCATCGTAGTGTTGATGAGTTGATATTGAACTTTATTTAACGACCGGGTGGAAGTTTGACTCACGGCCTCTTCTCCCTGATCGATGGGGTAAATCTCACCAAACCACAACTTCACACGTTTTAAAAACAGAAAGTGACGACTTCCATTGGAAAGAAAAGATGTTTGGTCTATATCCATAACTTCAAAAATAAAAAACAACTACTTTGGGAACTCAAACCTTGCACAGTGCTCTGTATAGACATTCCAACTAGTCTTAGCTCACGAACATTATAATCAATATTACCTATATTGATAACCTTTTTCTGTAAGAATCTGGAAATGAAAATAAACACAAGTCTCGTCTTTTTTTTTTTTCTTCTGGTCTTTACAAAAGCTACACATATTCTACTGGGATGTCTATGCATTTGTTAGTGTTTTAATATTTACTCCTACCATTGTCTTTTCTTTTCTTATAAAAGAAGAGCGGGGATCTACTCGTCTAAACGACACCAGAGAGTAGAAGGTGTTTCTTTTCTTTTTCTGTCTCTACCTCCTGTCTTCTCTCCTACGGAGGAGAAGAACGTGGCGTTGTTTTCTGGACACGCTGAGTCGCAGTCTCGTGTCGGCTGATTGTGTTCGTGGGTTCGAGCCCCGTCAGACTCCGGCTCTGTGGTTTGCGACCCCCGACCCACATCATTGTAAACACTGAGATTTGAACCGTGACCCCTTTTCACCGCCGAGGCGTTGACGTCTTTCATTAAACATTGTGTATATATCACCAACTCTTTTTTTGTCTTTTCTTTTCCAGCCGAGCCGCTAACAGCCGCCGTCGCGTTTCTTTTACAACTTAACTATTCACAACGACCTAGAACCACTTTTAACAAATATACTGTACTTAAATCGTTTTAAACTGTATATTCAGATAAAATGAATGAACCTATCGGAGCCTCAGCGACACCGGAGACTCTCTCAATAACATACAGTACGCGAACAGGCACTAACTGAAAAATAAACAAAATTACAAATGCTTTCTTGCGGTTTTTCTTTTAGGACAATCATCTAGAAACACTTTTCAGACACACAAGGCAGTGAAACACAGAGAAAACACACGGCCTGCAACACCTCACGCCTTAACTTAAAACCAAGTAGCTTCGCTGATGGTCACAGCTTGAAACTCGTCCGGACTACAGGTTCCTCCGTGTGGGTGGAGGAGGAACTTCAAACTGTTCAGTGGTCAGAGTCAGGAGAGCGTCTCTTCAGTCAGCTCCAACCGGGTCAGTATGGTGAAGTGGGATTTACAGTCCGTTACAATTGTGAAAGAAATGCATCTCAATTCACTCTGGAATGATGCAAGCGCTGCCCCGAGATTTACTTATTTCTCAAAGAGGAGATCATCGTAGAATCCTCCGTCTTAGAGTGAAGCTCAAAAACAAAACAACAAGTGGCCTAAAGATCCTGTGAAGATGCGTCTGTGATATTTCAACAGGACGTTTGTTGTACTGAGGTAAACCACACGTTCGAAACTGAGGAGAGGGAACTTAACAGCTGTGATGTTTCCCTCTCATCTGTTTCGAAAACCTCCAAAACACCAGATTCCTCGAGTCTCTCTGGAAATGAAAGTGTAAAGGGGCAATTCTTCATTTAACCTTAAAACCATTTCTCTCTGCGATGCTTCCCATGCTCTTCAAAAACCCAAACCTCCATCCGAGTTGAGTCGTCAGACGCCCTGTAAGTCATCTCAGACTCTTTCCTCGTCTTCCACCATGTGGATGGAGCTCAGGGCTGGAGACAGAGCGAGGGACATCCTCAGATCCTGGTCCTGCGAGTCCTCTCCACTGCTGTTCTCCAGGTTATCCTCCAGTTCCTCCTCTTGCTCGTCATCCTCCTCCTCCAGCTTCTCCCTCAGCCCCAGACCGCCCCTTACATTCTTGGATACCGAGGCCAGTTTGGAGTCCGGGTAGTCCAGAACATGACCCCCATGTCCTGCTTGATCCCCTGAGAGCCCGTTGAGGGTCTGGGTTGAGGACCACTCCCCCAGGGGGGCCTCACCTTCAGGCCTCCATATCCCCAAGGAATCGAGGTCGGAGAAGTCCGACCCGAGCTTGGTGGACTTCGAGGCTCCGCCGTAGTCTAAGGTAGCTGAAGAGCCTCTTTTACGCCGAGACTTACTGGTGTGGTTGACCTGGAGATGCATGGCCATGAGCTCTGCTGAGGACGTACGGAATGGGCAGAACAAACACTGACTCAGTTTGACGCCTGATGAGTTATCACCGCCATCGACAACCCCTCCTTCCCCCACACTCAAGACCACATCATCCTCCATCCCCCCGAACCCTGGTGAGGGACGACGGGACAGATCCAGAGGTTCAAACCCGCCCTCCTGAGTTGAAGACGCAGGGCTTTCCTTGTCACTGGAAGGCTGGACCATCCGGCTCGTGGTGAGGGGCTTACGCCGGGACACTTTAGGGGCCTTTGGTGGGGGAGACTCTCTAATCCAGCTTCCTTCCATTCCACCTTGGTAAAGAGCTCCCATCACCCCAGACAGATACCTGTACTGGGTCTCCAAGTCCACGTCCCTCAAAGCCGCCAAGGCCTTGCGGTTCTCTCGCTGGTCCGGAAGCCCCAGAAGCCAGGACTGTTGGCCCAGACGAGAGGCGGGGGGGTCTGTCGGGCCTCGGTTGATGGGGCAGTGGTTGGTTTGGGAGCGGCGCTGCTTGGCCAGTCCAGAGGTTCCAGAGGTCAGACTGTTGATTGTGGAGGTGAGGCCGGCGGAGGAGGAGTTGGACGAGGCGGACAAGGCGTTGCGCTGCTCCCGGTGGTGCCGCTGCAGGTGGTACTTCAGGGAACCGGACTGGGTTCCAGCATAGTCACAGTGGGGACATTTGTAGGGTCTCTCACCTGGAGGAAACAGGATGGAGAAAAGAAGGTTTGAAAATCAGTTCATCATCCAGCAAAGGAATTAAAGTCCAACCTCACCCACAGGTGACACGTGAGGACCACGTTCCATAGTCTCTTTGATCTGGTTAGTTTTGGTGTCACATTGTAATTAAAGGACAAAAGATGAGTTTCAAGAGTCAGCAAACTGGTTTTCATAACATGTAAAAAACAATATAGGAACTGTACAAACTCTATAATCAGACAAATCTGCTCAGCAGTCATTTGAGCAGTGTTGAGTGAGAGATGTAGTTTCACGTTTCAAAGGGAGATGGCAGTATTCCATCAGTAATTAACAATTACACTCTGGGAAAATCAAGAGACGGCTGGAGGCCATCACCAGCAGGAGATGTTTGACACTGGAGAAGCTTTAATGATCTCATTCACAGGAACAAAAAGAATTATCAGGAAAGAAGAACTCAGATCTGTTGATGAAGACGTCGCCGGACGATCAATTTCATTTAAATTTCAGAAGCAAAATACAATGAAGGGATTTTAAAGTCTCGAGAGGCAGTGATGTTCTCAAGAGGGAATTATTATAATTTGATGCCTTCACTTAAATTACTGACCATGTGGTAATCACTTGATGGCCGAGAGATGCAGTAGTGCATGAGAAAGAGAGCTGTGTGCTACCATGAATAATATAACTGGGATGTGATGGGTCCTGCCAGCTGCAGATGAGTTCTCTTGATGGAAATACTAAATAGGTTTCATTTAATGCCTTTTGGGCTCTGTCGTGCAGGAAGGACTTGGACGAGCTCCAGTTATCAGCGGCTAGAGATTGAAAATGGAAGACGGGTCTCAGTTTCTGATCAAACGCATCAAGCGAAGGCAAATAACAAAGCAACAAAATGACAGTGACTCACGCTGATAGAGTCTTATGAGTATGGATCATTAATTACAGTGAGTGAGTGAGTCACAAGATGTTCAGTATAAGTTTTTTTTTTATTTGATTTAGTATTTTTTTTAAAGCTTGTTTGAAAAGCCACGTCTCGGCCCCGCAGTCCCAATTAGTTAGAAATTATCTGAGGTGAATTTAATTAGAACACCTCCAGGTCGGCTTGTTTCAAAGAGCAGGTCTGGGAACTTGAATCTCAAAGACTGAAGGGAAAATGATTGTTGTTACAGAAGATTCTGTGAGAGAATAATGTCCCGTCATGACTTCAGCATAAGAATATGAAATGTAAGAATATAACACAGCAGCTGCTTTCGGACCTGCACTGAAGTCTGGACGTTTTCCTGAATGTTTCCCCGGGGCTGTGTGGGAAATGTCTGAGTCAGTTGCTTTTCCTGCCGCCTCAGAGTAAAATGTCCACGAACTGCCACAGCGAGGACATGTGAGAATACAGCAGGACTTCTGTGCCTTGGTCCAAGTTACAGAGATATGATGTCTGTGTATGTGAATCTTTGTTTTTATGCATGTGTCAAAATGTCAATTAGATGCTTTCAACTGTAAACCTGCAGATGAAAACTAGCCTGCATGGCTCAATATTGTGCATTTACATTTTTACATTTGCAATAATTCAAATGCATTGACCCTGTAAAATATAGACACATAAAACAGGCTCATAGATGTAAACCTCCACCAACGTCATATCTCACAATGTAAAAGACGGTGAAAAGAAAGATCCTGGATCTGCCACCGTAATCAAATCTGCTCCAAAAAGCAATGTGCTCTTCTGTGACCCGCCCCCCGACCTTTCCAAAACTTGAAAGAAAACATAACCTCGTTGGTCCAGGTGAGAAAAACGATGTCAAACCTTTTTCCCTTTGCTTAGTTTCTGGCTAATCAGAAGCACGACAAAAAAAGGGAACCTTTCCGGAGAACATGTTTTTTAGGGATGAGGATAAAGACGTAGAGATTTTACCAGTTTTATTCCCTAAAGTGGCTTAATGGTAATATACCCTCAACCAGGCACTGAAACAGGAGCTGCTTCCGTGGAGCTGCCTGCAGTAGAAGCTATGATTAGCACCGGCCAGCTCTCTGAGGTGATGTGTAAAAATAAATTAAAAAATTAAAAAAGATAGCTCTGCTCAACAAAACCTTTCCCGGGATTTATAAAGGTTAAAAAAAATAAATGTGGCTTTTTAAACTCACAAGAGTTTCTCACCTGTGTGAACTCTCAGGTGCACTTTAAGGTGGTGTGAGGAGCGGAAGGCTTTCCCACAGTAGGGGCAGTCTTTTATTCCTCTACCACGCACTCGCTCCCTGATGGGAACTGAAGGTATGGAGGAGACTGCTGTCAAGCCATTTTCTTCTGCAAGTAGAGAGAGAAATGTGCAGATAATAGGTGGCGTTAAAGGGCCCCCACGAGAGCTTCTATTTACAACAGAGGAGCAATATGAAATAACATACTCTTGTGATAATAGCACCTTCACATGTGAGCAAACAAACACAGCCCAAAAGACCAAATGGAAAAGAAAGGCGGATGTGATTGTACCTTTGAAGGTTGAGATGAGAGAGTGAAACCCCGTAGCCGCTCCCGCTTGTTGTGATCCACCGCTGTGCAGTTTGGATTCCTGTCTCACTTCTCCCGCTTGTTGGGATCCGCCGCCGTGAAGCTGAGATTCCTGCCTCGCTTCGCCGCCGCCTGCTCGTCCAGGTCCCGCTCCGCGACGACTACCACCTCCCTCCGCCTCGCCGCCGCCCCCGCCTCCTTTCGGGGGCCTCTGAGTGTGAACGCGAGCGTGGACCACCACCTGCTGCAGGCTGCGGAACAGCTTCCCGCAGTCGGGGCACTCCCATGGCCCTCCTGCTCCTGAGTCTTCTCTTGGATCTAGGCCTCCAAGGTAGGCTCTGACTTGGTCAGCCTCTGTGATCACAGAGCTCCGACCAGCTCCTCGCTGGCCCTGCTGCTGGCCTTGCTGGTGGGACCTCTGCTGCTGCTGCTGCTGCTGCTGCTGCTGTTGCTGCTGTTGCTGCTGTTGTTGCTGTTGCTGCTGTTGTTGCTGTTGTTGTTGCTGTTGCTGCTGCTGCTGCTGCTGCTGCTGAGCGACTGCAAGGCTGCGAGCTACCAGCTGCCACCAAGTTGCCTGTTCTCCTTCAGATACCAATGCTGTAGCGTCACCCATGGCTCTAGCGGCTCTTCCCAGGTCTCCACCTCCTGGGCCGCCAATCCCACCACCACCATTGCCCATCTCTGCCACCTGAGCCACTGCTTGAAGTCTCTCCATGCAGCTGGCCCCACTACCGTCACTGGGCAGCCCCAGGTATCCTAGGATGGCTGACTTGCTTGATCCCATCCCTAGTCTGCCTCCAGCGTTCCTGTCTGACCTTCCACCTCTGCCACCTCCTCGCTGTGCCAGAAGGAGGCTTGAGTAGAGGGCGTTGAGAGAGTGGTTAGTTGCGGAGCCTTTGGCCTGCTGATTGGCAGCTCCCGGCCCCCCAAGAGTCCCCAGCCCAGCTTTCAGTCCAAGCTTGTTGAGATGAACCTTCATGTGGTTTTTGAGGAACCAAGGCTCCTTGAAGCCACGGCCACATACCTGGCACTTATGGTCCAGGGAGTCTTTGTGCTTTCGCATATGTCCCTTGAGGAACCATGACTGGGTAAACCGCTGTCCGCAAACCTCACAGCGAAACGCTGGCAGTGTGGGGGACGCTGCCGCTGCAGCAGCTGTGGTCGCCTGTGGGGTGTTCGGGGTCGGGGCTGGGGTATGGGTCGGGGTGGGCACAGGAGTGTCAGGGGTTGCAATAATGGGCCTGGAGTTGAAGGCCGGTGGCGGAGATGGAACCTCTGGAGAAGGGTGGCACTCCTGCAAGTGAGATGCCAGGCTCTCCTCTTGGCTGGCAGAGAAGGGACAAAGGGTGCATTTATACGGGTTGTGGAGAATGCGGACATGTCGTGCCAACTCTGAAGCTGTGCGGAATTTTCCTTTGCAGGCATGGCAGCGAAACGTAGACGCCGTGGAGGCAGATGCCCCCTCCCCAGTGGTGGAATAATAGGGAGAGGTCACAGAGACAGGGTCCTCTGTAAGTGGAGGGGTCAACGGTGTGCTGTCATCCAGTAGAAAGTTTGGGTTGTGGTCTGTCTGAAGGCCGTCATCGAGACCCTTGACCTCGTGCTCTTCCTCTATCAGATGCTGGATGAGCGTCCCTGGCAGTGAACGCTGGTTTGTGTGACTCCTGTGATTCTGGATTATGTCTTTGTGATTCTGTTGGACCTTGAGCTGCTGCTTCAGGGGCGCTGAGGGGAGGCCGCCCCGGTAGAGGGCTGAAGCTCGGCGGTCCCGGTCCAGACTGTGAGCTCGGGCGTGAAGAGACAAAATACTTTGGAATCGGAATCTCTTCCCGCAGACGTGACAGGGAAACTTGAGTGCAGGCCCTGATGAGGCCCCTCCCCCTCCAGGTACTGCCCTGGTAACAGTGTCTTTCTGGAACAGCTGGAGGTCCAGCTCGTCGTTGCAGGTCCCACTCGGCCCAGAGGAGAGGGCGAGCTCCAGGGTCTCGAATCCAAGGAGTGGTGCTGATGGCGTCACCGGCGGGGAGGTATCCAAACAGGGGCTGCACCCAGCTCCTTGTCCCCCTCCTCCAGGGAACAGAGCCACCGCTGGGGTCGGGGACAGAGGAACTGCATCCAGCCCGTCCTCGTCATCCTCTTCGTCCACGTCGTGGTGGTCGTCCTCCTCGTGGAGGGGGAAGGGGGAGAGGGGGAAGTAAGGCGTGGTGTCCGGGCTCAGGGGAGAGGGTCCGGGGCTGTGGACGGGCAGGAGAACGGGGCTGTCGGGCAGAGAGAGCTGGCTGTGAGGGGACAGCGCCTGAGGGCTGTGGTCCAGGGACGGTAGCGTCGGGGGGGACTGGGGTTGCTCACAAGAGAGAGACAACACACACTCCGGTGGAGAATCCATCCTCTATCACAGCAGAACAGAGAGAGGGAGACAGTGAAGGGGACGGATGTCTTTAAGTTTAAAGGTTTAAATCTGCATCTTGTGTATAATTATCGTTCACTGCGACTTTGGTGTGTAACTGTAAAACGAGTGTTGATGCAAACAGTGAGGATTTACCAGCAGTGTGTGCGATCTTATGCCATTCTTTATGGTCTCGGCTGATGGGGGTTTCTCTTCTGTGGCAGCCTCCTCCTTTAATTTCCTGGGAACAAAAACAAACAGACAAAACAACTGATGAGATGACTAATGAGGAACTTAAATTACAAATCTAAAAATAATTCCACTTTAAATAGCATTTAAAAAACAAACACACACAAACATGTTTGAGCACAAGTTCGAATTTAACTTAAAACTTAAGAATGATCAGTATGAAACAGTGGATGGATGTTTCAAAGTACATTCACTTTGTTATTGTACCTATTTAATGTATTTGTACTTTACTTAAGTAGATTTTTTTTTCGTGTACTTTTCACTTATATCAGCAAATATCTGTACTTTCTACTCTACTCTAACAATTCGGACTCTGCCACAATCATGTAGTGACTGTTGCTTTCAGGGATAGGATACCCTCTGCAAGTACTTTTACTCAAATATTTAAGTATATTCAAAACTGACTTGAGTACTATCTTTGTTCAGATAGATTTTCCTCACGTAGATAGAATGTGTCTCTCTCCACCACCGAGTGATAACGTGGGTGTAAATGCGTTTGCTGAGCGATAAACAGCAGGTATCAGATTTCTGCAAAACAGGATTAAAAGCAATTTGTACAGAATTGCTTTTTTCCATCACTAATGCTAATAACACTGAATCAATCGCAAAGTAATTATAGCAAAGTATTCAGTGTGTTTTAAATATTAAGTATAAGGCAAATCCTCCTGATCTTCTTTTACCCCTCAGTCTACACATGCATGTGTGCGTCTGTGTGTAACAGGTGTACACCTGCTCAGCCGCCTCCTGCATGTGTTCACGTCCCACTGCTGCATACTGGGAGCCCATATGGGACGATTAGTGGGAGTGTGCACCAGCGGGTATCTGCGTGTGTTTAGGAGTTAAGGGCACCACCACCACCACCACCACCACAGGACATGGACTGTCCCAAACAGGATGGGCGCGTGATGTTTTGACTTCCCCTCACGCCCTTCCTGTGCACTCACACAGTAGCAGCTTAAGTCAGGACTGTATATACACACACACACACACACACGTTCACACATGTTCACACACAGTATACATGCACGTATGCACAGCTATGTTTCTTCAATCTGCCGCCTGGGTGTGGTGACTCTGACCCGCACGCTGCTTACTCATGGCTGCTCGTCTACTCGCTCATTCCTCTGCCGTGTGTTTACCGTCACCCTGAGATAATGCAGTCAGCTAAAACATAAAGCGTGATTAGCAGCAAAGTGAACACACAACAAGCGTCCTGGCAGCCACGTCCAAACATTGTGAGTGCACAGCAGTTTGCCTCAGTTCCAGTGGGTTTGTGCACATGGGCTGTTTGTGTGTCCGTCACTCGATGGAGTTGAGACGCAGCCGATGAAAAACAAAAGGTCATCAATCACTGTGGCACAACACAACACAACACAACATCTGTGTTCGCAGGTGTCGTCGCCCACATCCGTGTTCACGTGGCGGTGCCGTGACTTAAGTGTTTGTGTGATCTGCTGGATTTGTGTACATGTGTGTGTTTGTGGGTCTGTGCGTGTCTGTGCGTGTGTTACTGAGGCTGGATGACAAAGAGATTCTCATGTAGCCAGTTGACATTTTAGCTCAGCTATGACTCACAGGGATATCACACCATATCAATCACACAAACAGACACACAACCACAGACACACACTCAATGTCCCTTCTTAATCCACCATTATTGTTCTCTCTCTCTCTCTCTCTCTCTCCCCGTCTTCCTTTGCCTTCTGTCTTTCTTTCTCCCCCTGATTCATACTCCTCCCATCCCCCTCTCATTCTCTCACTCCCTCCCTCCCTCCCTCCGTCTATTATTCACTAATTTTCTTTCATTCTCTCTCTCTTTCTGTCTCTCCTGCAGTGCTGCCAGTTGGCGGCGTGCCAGGGAATGCTGATATCAGCTGGTGGATTGGGCCCTGCCAACATGGCGAAGAGCGAAAAATGAGAAAGACGGAGGGAAAGAAAGAAAGAGAGGGGGAGAGAGACGGAGAGAAACATACAGTGCAGTTACAAACTGGGCAGCGAGCATTCAAAAAAAAAAAAAAAGAATCGTCGGAAGCCATATGAATGAAAACGATTTAATGTGATTGCCAACGTGGTGTCGGGGGGGGGGGGGGGGGGGATAAAAAGGGTAAAGAGACAGACATGCTGGAACAGAGCGGTGGAGTGGCAGGCTGCGGATTAACATCAACACAGAACAACAGATTTAAAAAACCATCTGAAAAGTCAGCACACACACAGACACACACACTCACACACACAGACACACACACACAGAGGCTCTCTGAACCTATCTCCAGTCTGATGGTATTATCATATGAATATCAGCATCACAATGCATTGTTCCACCATGACGGTGGCCGCCCCATCCACCGACCCCGTCAGGCCAATAAAGAAAATTTGGTTAGATGGAGATAAGGTGCAGCAAAGGATGCAGGGAAATCAGAAAGGGGGGGGGGGGGGATTTCTGAGGCCAATAGTGTGTGTGTGTGTGTGTCTGTGTGGAGGGTTGTGTGACACTATCTCAATCCGTGTGTGTGTAATCTTCAAATGTGTAAAAGAATCTGCAGATGCATGTTGGCATTAGATCTGCGAATGTGTAGAGGAAACTACAAATTCAGATTCTGTGTGTGTTTGTAATCAGATTTGTAAATTTGTAAATGTTGTGTAACCGTTTATTAATCCGTATGAGTATAATCTGGTTTATTAATGTGTAAAAAAAATCTGAAAATGCTATCTATGCTATCTAAGCATTTATAGATTTTTACATTTTACGCATTTGTAAATCTTTACTGATTCTTTTACATATTTATATATCTGACTATGCACACACACACACACACACACAGATTGAGATACAGCTACACAACTCTCCACACGCACAAATAACATTGCTTCAATATCCTCCACATACACACGCACATAAAACCTCAGGTGTAGATGAACTAAGAAACCCGACGAGTCCCAGACTCATAAACCTCGTGTCTTCATGGCTGGAGACACGTTTGTCCACAACCATCAAAACATGATTCATTCATAATCATCTGCAGCCGTCCCTCAACACGCTGTTTAAAGGGAAGTGAGTAGTGTACAGAGACGGGAGCAGAGGGAGGAATCACTTTTTAAAGACACATCAGAGAAATGCATATTTAATGTCTGCTGCACGGGATCCACCTGAATCCTTCAGTCAAGTCTGAACAGGAGATGAACGATGATAATAACATATATTTAACGTGTATTTACCTGCGTTTACTTGTTTTTTTTACAGTGCGCCTCACAGCAGCAGCTCGCTCGGTAATGACGGCTTAAAAGTACACTGCTGTTGTGTTAAGCATTGCCATGATGTTGTCATTACTGTAATCGCACTTCGTGGCTACTGAGACACTTCAAGCGCTGAATTGCTTTAACTGGAAATTAATTTTTGCGACGGAGGTCAAGGGGCCAACTGTCCTTATTTTCTTGGGCCCAAAAAAAGGAATTAAAATCAGCGTCGTTTAAACACTGAAAACAACTCCCACACAATGTGTGTGTGTCTGTGTGTGTGTGTGTGTGTGTGAATACAGTGACGGAGGGGGGGGTTTGCTGAGTCATACATCACATCGCTGATAAATAGTTGCCAAGGGAGCAGGAGTACAATATGTTCAGACAAGTTTATTTTTGGGGGGGGGGGGGCTGGAGTCATTGTGTAAATACCCAGTGAGCGGTGCAGCTTTATTGTGAAGCAGGTTCGAACACGCCGCTCACACTGCACATCATAATTATAAATGTGAGGGTGTGAACACCTTTCATTGTGTTGTTTGTGTGTTTGTGTGTATCTGAGGGCAGGACGCACTCTATCTGTGTATGAATATTTCTTACAGGCTGTGTATTAAGTGGGTTTGTACACGTATACGTACACAAGTCAACCCTGTGAGCTGCTAAGCAATGTCTCCTCACAACCCGTCATTACAGTTTGTGTAATTATGTCTTTGAGCAGTTTCATATCCTCAGATTGATTTATTTTGATGATGATTACAGCCTGAAACGTGACGTGACCTATCGGCTGCGAGCTGCCATTTTGAAGCCTCCACTTTGACACTCTGTTCATCCATCTTGATATTTGGAGGAGCAGGGGGCGGAGCCTGACACACCCGACCCGAATATCATTTAAACATTTTTGTCCAAACCCAACTTGACCCCAGCGAGTTCTCATTTGCATTGGACGGGTTCATTTCTTTACATTTAGGTTTTATATCATATTATCAGATTTATTTATTTCCCGATAGGAACCGTAAATACAAATGGACGTATACTCCAGAAAGAGAAGTCAGTGCAGGAGTGACTGAACCTGTGTTCCCTCGACTGACCAGCAGGCAGTAAGTACCGTGGGGGGTGCAGGTTACAGGTGTGAGTGGGGGTGTAGTGTTGTCGAGCTCTAAATATGATTATTTCTCATTTTAAAAAACCAAGATGGTTTGAACGCTGACAGTTTGTTTTGCACTCTCAAGGTATTTTAGTGTTGTTTTCCTCTGAGCTTGTGTGTGTGTGTTTGTGTGTTTGTCCGTGCACCTAACAACCGGCCCCTCTAAGGTCTCCGGCCTGAACTCCACACTGAGGTCAAGTGTATATCTGTGTGTGTCTGTGTGTGTGTGTGTGTACTTCTGTGAATCCTCACAAGTGTGTTTTTCTCCCCGCGTTATAACTTGGGCTCTCATGTGATGAAGGTGTCCCTCGGGGGGGAAGTGGGCGATCGAGAGGCCGACCGCACAGAGCCAGTGTACGGAGAGAGAGAGGGGGGGGGGCCGCTCTGTGTGCGGTGCTCTATAATTTTAACCTGTGGTGTTTATCGCGTGGTCATGTGGCGAGCTTCCCCACAGACGGGATTCATTTCCTTTACTTCACCTTTCCCTGAACCCCCCCGCCCCCCCGCCTCACTCGCTGCTTCCCTCCCACTTTGTCTGGTTCTCAGCTCCAGCTCCAGAAGTGATGGGGGGGGGGGGGGGGGGGGGGCCTCCCACCGAGCACCCAACACGTTATGTGAAGGTTCCACTGGTGGATTTCCTCTACACGTTTGTGTCTCTTTGGCTTTGAAGGTGATTGGTGGTGTCGCGGTCAAAGGGCCAGAGGTCAAAGGCCCTGAGTTCAAAGGCCCTGAGGTCAAAGGCCCTGAGGTCAAAGGGCCTGAGGTCGACCCTCGACGGACCTCAGGGTCTCGGTGTGAGATCGATGAGCAGTCGACCTTCTGGACAGTTTGGAGCCAGGTGAAGAAATGACACCTTCTCATTCTGTCCTCAGATCCGGTCTGTTCGCCCCGGTCCTCATGGGAACGTTTTATCTCCTTCCTCCCGTCTCACTCACCACTTAATATCTCCTCCTCCTCCTCTCGCTCTCCTCCTAAGCTGTTGCTCCTGCTCTTCCTGAATGAATCGCTCCTCCAGCGAAGGAGAACGTGAGGCCACACCTCCTCAGCAGCGTTGGAGAACGTCCCAGCGTCTCGGTGCAGATGAGACGAGGCTCTCGCTCCGAGTCTCAAACCACCGGAGGCGGTGTCGCGCTGACTGACTCGTCTGATCAGGATTACCACACTGAAGCCTCTTCAAGGGAGAATTGCTTTTGGATTCAGATGTCAGCAGCAAATCAGCCGCTGGGTTCTTGCTAAAAGGTTTATCTCTGCTTCCCACCTGAGGATTTGTTCCCATGTCACAAATCTAAAACTGCACTGAAATCTGTCAAATTATGAAATCATGAAAATCGTGATACAAAATGGGCACAGGCAAAGTGTCCTCAGGCAATACGCCCACTACCCAGAAGCCCCTGGGAGGCTGACCCCTACACGGTGACCTCCTTGTGGAATATGTGTGTATCACATATATCAGACATATGAGCAACTTCCTATGGAGAGAATAGTAACACAGGTTGCTTCTTTACTCGGCCCGGGGGAAATATGGAGAGCATGTGCACAGCGAGTTAAATATAACTGACGTGTATGGAGGGTCAGTGTTCAGAGCTTTGACAGTTACCCCCCCCCCCCCCACACACACACACACACACACACACACACACCTCGGCCACAAGCACACGAGGTCAGAGGGGAACCTTGTTGTGTCTCTCGGGGGATTTGAACCTAAAAGGTCTGACCACACTCAGAGGGCCACCAGACTAACGGACGAGGGGGGGGGGGGGTTCACACTTTCAGACGGACCCCCCTTCATGCTGCTGCTCTCAGGCCTACGAACAGAAAGAAACAGAGGGAGCTGTGTGAACGCTGAAGGGAGAGAGAGCCGACACGGACAGGTCAGCTTCTCGTTGAGGACCTCGTGGGACCATCTCCTGGAGCCTGACCCTCAACCGGCCTTCCTCCCTCCGCTGCCACCTTCTCACCTTCCTTTGATTCTCAAATGTATGATTCCACTCATCCAAACTCCCGGGGAAGCGAACCCTCTACCTGTCGGCCTCTGCCGCACCAATCGGCTTAAAAGTCGTCTGACAACTGAGCACAAATGGAACAAGTGTTGAACTATTTAAGTAAGACCCCCGCGCTCTAAATACACTCTAATCCCGGGCAGGCAGCGAGAAGTCTCCTCAGTGTGGAAATGTCACAATGCAGTAGATTCTCCTAACTGAGGGCAAGCAGGTGCCTCTCCCACAGCGCACTAATGACCCAATTATATCAATCAGAGGCCTTGATTGGTGCTCCACTGCTCTCCCTTTTTAACACTCGCTCTCCCCCACTCTCTTTCTCCCTCGCTTACAATCTCTACCGCCCCCCCCCCCCCGGGAGCCACCTGGATGGGGGGTGCGTGTGGCCCCCCTCAAGTACAGTACAGTATGTACAAAGATTGTGGGGGGGCGGTGTGGAAGGTGGAGGAGGAGGATACTTGAGCGTAACGAGCAGAGTGGGGCCTGAATGGGGCGAGGGCATCAGACGGGTGGAGACAGTGGAGTTCGGATCATTAGTGCGACAACATGAAGTCGTCATGTATGAATCTTTGTGGACGAGGATAAAAGAAGCTTTTATCATCTACTTGTCTGCCAATATCAGAGGGACTTAGGTTCCTGGAGGGAATTAATGATTCTTTCTTCCTGTCCTTTTAACATTATTTTGGGTTTGTGTTGTATATGAATACGTTTTATATTGTTTCATTTGTTCCAGTCAATAAAATACGTAACTGTCTCGGAGGAGGTGGACGACCTGTTGGACACTTGTCCCACAGAAGGGCAACGCTTTTTAGTTTATCAAATATCGAGCAGAGCTTGTTTTTTTTCTGCTTCTGCCAAAGAAAGAAGTTCTGTTAATGTACGAGAATAGAAAAGTGAAAAATAATCAAAAGAGGTGATGCACTTGAAAAGGTGGACGACCTCAAAGGGGACGAGGACCTTCTCCCACAGAGAGGTGAAGCTTTAAGGGTTAGTTTAAGGTTTCAGATAAAATATTTAGAGGTTAAATGTAATAGTTTATGACGAGGCTAAGTCGCTTTAGTTACTATAAGTGATTGGAAAAAGTAATTATAAGTAGAAATAAGCAAAAAAATGGTAGGTTTAGTTTAGATGATATTCAGGGACGAGGACACTTGTCCCACAGAAAGATGAAGATTTAAGGTTGAAGGTAAAACATTTAGTTTGAGAGCTTTGTTTTATTAGTTTATGGCAAAGTGCTGAGGAAAAAGTTTTCTCATCACTTTTGGTGGATTTAAGGTTTAGTTTAAAATGAATGATCCAGTGGAGGTTTGTTTTATTAGTTTAGTAGCTTCTGTTAAAATATGTGATTTAGAAAAGGACGTTCTAGTGAGAAATAATCAAATGATAATAATAATCATCGTGTTTGAAAAGGTCGACGACCTGTGGGGGTGGATGTGACGCTTTAAGGTTTGGTTTATCAAATATGTAGAGAAGAGGTTTGTCTCTATGAGTTTCTGACAAACAAAATAAGCTTCTGATCATATAAGTGACAAGAAAAAGTTATTACTAAAATCATCGTGTTGTGAAAGGTGCATGTGAAGCTTTAAGGTTTAGTTTCAATATAGAGGAAATAGCTTCAGTGAACATGGTGAAGATAAAAAGTCATCGAAGTGAAACATAAAGAGAAACACCTTTTCTCCTCTTCTGTTTTCCACGTGCACGCGGATCTACAGAGGCTGCTCCATATCCACAAAGTTTAAAACCATAAAGCAGCGAGCAGCGGGTCGAGGTGGAGAGAGAGGACGCCCCGTGACACGCTGATTATAGGACGAGGCAGCAATGTCAACCTACTTCCAGTGTGCACGCGCGCTGAGGAGTGTGACATTTGGGCTGGGATGTGAAAAATAGGGCATTTCAGGATCCGTGCACGTCTCTCCAGCGGATCCAGGACCAGGCGGCGGGAGGGTCTGGTCGAACCCAGATGACACGTCTGCGCCTTATCTCGAGAGGAATGTCCTCCTCGCCCCAGTGATGTGCGTCAATAACGTGCAACCATTTTCAGTCGCCCCCCCCCCACCCCTCGCTCGGCTGCTCTCTCTCTCTCTCTCGCGGCCATCTCAATTAGAGGCACGTTAATGGAATAAATAAGCGTCAACAAACAATGCGCCGGTGAACAACACCTCCACCGGAGCGGCGTGGACGCACGGCCGCCGATCCGTGCCCGGGCAGAGAGCGTGGAGAGCGGGGAGGTAGTTGGGAGAAGTCGGGGGGTTGTGTCATGTCAGCCCATCTATCGCTCTCTCTCCCCTGCTCCATTTTGTTCTTAAATTTCTATACAAAAGATTAAGGGAGGGGAAAAGACGAGTGAGCGAGCAGGGAGGAGGAAGAGAAGAAGAAGAAGAAGAAGAAGAAGAGGAAGAAGAAGTGCCATCATGGATTTCATCTCGAATCCGCTGCCAATCTCCCCTCCCCAAAAACAGAAGCGACACCGTGTCCCCCCCCCCCCCCCCCCCTCCCAAAAAAAAACGCACATTTTTAACGCAGGGGCTGGAAAACCGGCAACTTCTCTGTAACCGCCTGGCACCACGCGTTCTCCACGCACACACTGGCCCGACGTGCCCGGCTCGCGGTGCCACTTCCCGGGGTGAGGTTAGGACAAGTAGCCGGCTGGTAGTAAACACTGTAGTAAAGCGCCGAGGGGAAAGTGAGGAGACGTTTCTCCGGAGCGTTCCGATCCGAGGCTGCGGTTCTGCGCACATCCCGGATGAAAGTGACGCTGCTCGTCTCGCAAACAATGCGCCGCACAATGCCCGATGTGCGGCCGACAAAAGAATTAGTGCGGCTAATCGCGTCTCTCTGCAAATTACGCTTTTGTGGATCAACTTGCCAACACGCAAAAATGCACTTTCACGCCCGGGACGACACGTCTGCGTGCGGCTTCCCGCGGGGGACAGGCTCCGTTACGCACCGACAACTTGTGCATGTTTCCGTCCGAGCTACTTTTAGGAAAGAATCAAAAGCGGTTCGGTGAATCCCGCAGCGGTGGGAGGTCGTCGTCGAGCAGAGAAGAGCCGCTTCCCTCGCGAACACAACTTGGTTAAAGTTCCGCGGATTCCGAACCGAACGCAGCTTTCAGCGACTTTTCGTGCGGTCGCGACGGTTCTCGAGTCCCGCTCGGTTCCACTTCTTTCTCACGCTACATTGTTTCTTTTGCGTTAAATCTGCGTTAATCCCCCTGCGTGTGTTCTTTTTTTTGTCATGTCACGGATCTACGAAGGGGCTCGCGGGCTCACATCCATGTCGGCCACGCGCGCACATACACCGGCTCCACATACATGACACACACGTAAAGTGGTCCGTGGAGCGCGCGGTTACATACATGCTTCATGCCACTCACTCACATGCAAGCACTCGCGCGTGCACACAAACACACACACACACACACACGCACACGTTTACATCCAAACTGAGAAATAACACAACAACAACTACACTGGCCATTATCCCGTGTCCTGCACGCTGGAGACAAATGAAAGAAAAACGCGATAAATTCTATAATTTTGCGTAAATGTTTTGGCACAGATGCGTCACTGCATCACGCGTAAAAGTGCACATGTAAACATAGCGTTGTGCGAGAGGCGCGTGAGGCATAAAAGCAGATATATGTGTAAAGTAAAGACTCAGTGTACTTACGGGAGAGGCGGCGAGGAGATTAATGACACGACACGTCATGATTACGTTTCACTTGAATTAAATACATTACGAGTTGGGAAAAAAATGGAAATCAGGGTTGTATACAAGCATACGCCGTTTCCCCCTCCCTCCTCCCTCCGTTTGGTCACCCTCTCTCTCTCTCTCACTCTCACTCTCTCCTCCTCCTTCTCCTCCTCCATCTCCCTTTCTTTCCCTTTCTTCCCCATTTATTGTACAGGAGTGAGTGAGTGAATAGGAGAGGAGAGAGGAGGAGAGAGGCAGGGACGGAGGAGGGAGAGTGATGTAGGTTGGAAATGTTAATTATAATCTCAGCACGGGCACCATTTTACAACGCTGTCATCTCCTCACATTTGTATCCTAAATATGGCATCTGGGGTGGGGGGGGGCTGACAGAGGGGAGAGACGTTTTATTGTGAAGGGGTGAGGGGGGGAGACAGAGAGAGAGAGAGAGAAGGGGGGAGGGGGAGGAAAAAGTTTGACAGCAATAGAAGTTTAAAGTGATGACAGGAGGAAGGTCAGGTGTTGTGGTCGGACACCCCCGAAGCACATGGCCTCACCAGGGGGGGAGGGGGGGGGAGGGACACAGTCATACAGGAAAATACTTTACACTGTCTTCAAATTATAATAAAATCAAAATGTGGAGATTAAAGTCAGTTTGATAAGAATAAAGTCAAAATCTTAAGAATAAAAGCAAACTAAACTGGAAGAAGACATTTTATTTTACATTACAAAGTGAAATGTCGAGAATAAAGTCGACACTTCAGTGAATCTAAACGATTGGAGGAACTTTTTCACACTGCGTGAGTGAAGTTTAAATGTTGACAATAAAGTTTTTAAAAAGTTAGAAGCAAAAGTTTTAAAAAGTGCGACTTTTATCTTGAAAGGTTCAAGTTCACTCTTCACATTTTAAAAACTCTCGAAATGCAAACTTCAAAAATAATCCTGCTCTGATTTAGTTTGATTTTTTATCGCAGGCATTATAAGTTTATTAAATTCTAAATAACGTGGAGCAGATTTTGAAGAAGCAGAATCTCTGAGTTCTTTCCCATCCAGCAGAAACAGAGCCACATTATAATAAACTCTTATGATAAGTTTCTCACCACCTGTTGAATTTAAGGCAGAGACTCTCGCCTCCTTTTGGCTCCTTTGTCCAACACGAGTGTTTTCTTTGATTCTCCTCAGCAGCTAATCTCTTCCTGAACCAGACTCGGCTGTTTGATGCCGGCCGGGTCACATTCAGCCGCCGGGAACAACAGTGATGAGCAGAATGAGGCCGACACAATAACTGGACCTTAAAGAGCTCCTCCAGCCACACTTCAATACACACGGACATGTTCTTTGAATTATATTTGTGTTTGAATGGCTCCTCCACAAAAAGGGAAGTAATAAGTGAAAGATTCCTACGAAGGTTTTAATAACTTCCCTGTGAGTCCATGAATGGGATTCCTCCCTGTGCGATGCGCCACTAATTGTTAGCCTCATGGTTCTGTTCAGAACTTTCATCCCGGCCTCTGATTGGCCAACATGGCTCCTGCCTGCTGCTTGTTTGTTCACGCTGACAGAATTATCTTTTTTAAACGTTTCATCGCTGTTTGTCTTTTAGCAAAATAAACAAAAATTACAGAACAGATTTTATTCATTGGAAGGGTCCGAGAAAATCTGTTAACTAGAAGATTTGATTAAGGGGCTGGATCCAGGAATTGTTTTTCACGTTCTTTAACATTAGGAGGGTGGTCACTGTTAGAGCTAAGCAGGGAAACGTGTTAAATCCTGTGCTTCTGACCAGGGATCAGATTTAAAGTGAGACCTTCCCCTCGTCAGCAGGTGATCATCTTACACTCGGCTTCTACATCTTAACAAATGTACTGACAATAAATAAAAACCCGTGTTTTGGGCTTTGAATCCCAAACTGAGCGAGGAGGAGTCAGTGGATTCATCCTCTGTCTGTGCTGCTGATTCTTTGAGGGCAGCTGAAGCCATCCAGCACTTTGGTCTCCAGCTCAGCAACAACATGCAAACTCCACACAGAGAGACCTTGGGATTGGAACTCAGAACCTTCTGGCTGTGAGATGACTCTCCTGTGGGCTTCATATTAAACCTACTGGTGAATGCAGTTTAGAACCTCGTGCAGCTCTTCTCTCAGCAGCCAGACAGTCTGTTGCTCTGAACGCTGCTCAGCTGTTCACATCGGACCTCATGTCATGACGCTGCAGAACAGACGAGCACAGACGATCGGGCTTTAAGTGTCTGTTTCCATCACCAGCTGCAAGGATCCACAGACTTGTTGCCTACAGACAAACTGTGCGTCTTACCCTCCAACATTATATCTGATTCAAAAGGGAATCTGGCTGAATATCCACAATCTTGATATGAATGCTCTTGATTCGAGACCCACGCAGCTCCACTAACTCTCCCTGCCAGTCGCTGTGTCTCCTTTTATCTTAATAGAAGCACATACACTGATCTCCTGATTAGACCTTTTGCCATCGGCCTGATCTGCTCCATCGCTCAGCGTCTCAAAGTGCTGAGCTCCACACAGACTTGGTTTCTCCTGCCGGTCGCTCTGTGCACTTTATGAGCGAGCATCGGGCGAAGGGCAAACGACAACAAGGCAGGAGCGGAGCGTCCACGCCACAGTACGTGGGCCAGGACGCGAGTGGAGTGGAGGAGCCCACGCGCCTCCTCCACCACCTCTCAGCCTCCATCACAGGGAGCTGCAGAGTGAGGCCGAGCGTAACACAACAACACAAAGCCAGTTGAACGGTGGCTTCTGGGAGGAATGTAGAAACGTTCACCTTTACATTTTGTTTACCTCGTTCTCTCGCTTTTAAAACGCTTTGATTTGATTCTCCTGCAATAAAGCTCGAGTCCAAACAGTGTTGTGATGCGACCTCTCGCTTTGTGCGTTCGCTTTCTCCGACCCACAAAGGGAAGTGTGAGTTAATTGAAAGCTGGAACATTTTCTCCCTGAATCGCTTCGGTTTGAACATTTAAATGTGATGTGCTCGCACTCTGTGTGAAGGTAAACGTTGGCTGGGAAATTCAAATGTCTTTGCTGACGCAGAACATATCTCCTGGATCAGCCATTGTAAGCCTGCCATTGTGTGTCTGAGAGTGACTGACTAAGTCTGTGGCGTATGTGCAGTGCATGCTTGTCTACATAGTAAATCAATGTGTGTGTCTGAGTGTGTGTGTTTGCACATTTTGCGTGTCAGCAGCTTATGTGTGTGTATACGAGTGCATATATGTATGCATGCTCTGTCTGCAACTGTACTCTGAGTGTGTGTGTGTGTGTGTGTGTGTGTGTGTGTGTGTGTAGGGGCCTTGTGTGTGTCTCTTTCTCTCTGTCTGTTTGTGTTTGTGTGTATGCTCACGGTACATATGTGTACGTGTTTGCGGCTGCCACAGTGGCATCATCACCCGCCCCTGACGCTTTGATTGTTTTCTCCGCCGCAGCAGAAATGCACCAATTAATATGCAGAGAGTGAGTGAGACAGAGACACACACACACACACACACACACACACACACAAAACACAAAAAAACAAAAAAAAAAACAGCCGTGAGGAGGGAGACAAGGAGGGAGGTGTGATGGAGAGAGAAGTGAGGGGGCAGAAGAGATGGTTCAGAGAGGGGAAAGAATAGGGAGATGAAATGAAAGATGAGGGGAAGTGTGAGTGTGAGTGTGTGTCTGTGTGTGTGTGTGTGTGTGTGTGTGTGTGTGTGTGTGTGTGTGTGTGTGTGTGTGTGTGTGTGTGTGTCTGTGAGTGTGTGTGAGTGTGTGTGCAAGACAGACAGAGAGGGAGGGAGAGATGAAGTGAGATAAGGGGTGAGGGTGGAGGGGAGGGCGTAGATGGAGGGATGAAATCTGATAGATGTTTGAGTAAAAACAAGAGAAGGGGGAGAGAGAGAAAAGAGTGAGGGATGAGGCTGAGGTGAAGAGGAGGGAGGAGGAGGAGGAGGAGGAGGAGGGAGGAGGAGGGAGGATCAATATGCACATATTCAGTGAGATATGGTGGGAAATCAATTGAGAGGAGGGAGGGAGGAATTGATTTGGGTGGAGGGAGGATGGAGGGAGGACGGAGACGACGGAGGAGGAGGAGGAGGAGGAGGAGGAGGAGGAGGAGGAGGAAGAGGAGGTGGAAGAGGAGGAGGAGGAGGTGGAGGAGGAGGAGGAGGAGGAGGAGGAGGGAGTGCAGAGGTGGAGTGATATGTGGCTACGGCTGCTGTCCTTTTTGTCGCAGTGTCAGGGTATTGATACTGTAATACACTCCCACCCTTGACACACACACACACACACAGACACACACATGCACACCGTCACCCCCCCCCCCCCCCACACCACCACCACTCACACCCCATCACAATGCTGCCGTGACAACGGCTGTCGAGGCGACGCCTACTGGCACAATGCAGCCACAATACTGACTGAGGGCACTGAAGCATCACACACACACACACACACACACACACACACACACACACACACACACACACACACACACACACACACACACACACACACACACACACAC